>NC_044915.1:15760205-15905205 GCF_001633185.2 Quercus lobata | reverse complement strand
CGCGCTTTCCCTTCGTTCTTCAATCAGGTCTAAACTTTTTTCCAACATCGCATCATTATTACTCGAAGAGAATGCACTGGTCTTTAACGTTGGGAATCCAGTTTCCAGGGGAATGACGGCCTCGACCCCATAGGTCATGGAGAAGGGAGTTTCCCCCGTCGAACGTCGGGGTGTTGTCCGATACGTCCAAAGCACATGTGGCAGTTCCTCCACCCATTTTCCTTTCGCGTCATCCAGTCTCTTCTTAAGCCCATTGACGATAACTTTGTTAACAGCTTCAGCCTGCCCATTGCCTTGCGGATAAGCTGGAGTGGAATATTTGTTTCTTATTCCCAGTTCTGAACAATATTTCCTAAAGGCATTGCTATCGAACTGGAGCCCGTTGTCCGAAACAAGAGTTCGTGGGATTCCAAATCGCGTAACAATGTTCTTCCAGACAAACTTCTTCACATCTACGTCCCTGATGTTCGCCAAGGGCTCAGCTTCAACCCATTTAGTAAAGTAGTCTGTGCCGACCAGCAGGTACTTCTTGTTTCCTATGACTTTAGGAAAAGGGCCGACAATGTCCAGCCCCCATTGTGCAAAAGGCCAAGGGCTTGAGAGAGGGTTAAGAACTCCTCCCGGTTGGTGGATATTCGGAGCATATCTTTGACACTAATCGCATTTCTTAACGTACTCCTGCGCTTCTTTCTGCATATTCGGCCACCAATAACCTTGCGTTAGTGCTCGGCATGATAGGGACCTTCCTCCTGTATGGCTTCCACAAATGCCCTCATGCAACTCTTCCAGGATTGATTCTGCTGTCTCAGGAGGCACGCAGAGCAAGTATGGCCCAGAGAAGGACCGCCTGTACAACTTTTTATCCTCGGATAACCAGTACCGAGGTGCTCTCCTTCGTATTTTTTCAGCTTCCACCTTATCTTCGGGCAATACGTCACTGTCGAGAAATTTTAATATAGGGTCAATCCAGCTTGGCGACAAACTAGCTTGACGGATTTGACAAACCTCCTTTTCTGGTGAAGTGGGAGTACGCAAGTCTTCGACGATAATCACCCGAGGGAAATTTCGTACTGAGGAGGTGGCAAGGGTTGCCAAGGAGTCAGCGTGGGTATTTTCACCTCGTGGAATATGTAATACGTCGAAAGATTTGAACTCAGTTCGCATTTGCCTAACCCGGTCCAGATACCCTTGCATCCTTGGGTCTCTGGCCTCCAACTCTCCAGTCACCTGGCCAACGACCAGCCTCGAGTCCGAGAACAGTTTCACCGCCTTTCCACCCATTTTATGGACCATGCTCATTCCCATTATCAAAGCTTCGTACTCTGATTCATTGTTAGTAGCCGAGAACCCTAATCTTAGCAACTTCTCAATGATGACCTCTTCGGGGGATATCAAAACCAATCCCAATCCAGCTCCCCGTTAGTTTGCGGCCCCATCCACGTATACTTTTCATACAGACCCTCCTTGTGCGGATATCACACCAACCGATTTTTCATCCATGTGGTCTTGATTCCTACTAATTTCCTCAGGGTACTCAGCGAATTCAGCTACCAGATCGGCGAGAACTTGACCCTTTACAGAGGTACGGGGCATGTATTTGATGTCAAAAGCACCCAGAATCGTACCCCACTTGGCAATTCTGCCGGTGTAGTCAGTACTTCTAAGTATGGATTTAAGAGGCAATTGGGTCAAAACAACTACAGTGTGAGCTTGAAAATAGTGCGGAAGTTTACGTGTTGCATGGACCACCGCCAGTATGGCCTTCTCTAATGACAGATATCTCACCTCGGCTTCATGGAGGGATTTACTTACATAATAAACTGGCCTCTGGACACCATTATCTTCTCGCATCAAGACGAAACTGACTGAGTGAGGAGCTACCGCCAAATAGGCATACAACACCTCATCCACTTCAGGGCTAGACATGATCGGCGGTTTGGACAAATAATCTTTCAACTGCTGGAACGCCTCAGCGCATTCCTCGGTCCATTCGAATCCTTGTCACTTATGTAACAGACGGAAAAAAGGACGACACCTCTTAGCCGACCTAGAGATGAACCGGTTCAACGCAGCAGTCATCCCAGTCAGCTTCTGCACCTCTTTTGGATTCCAAGGCGCTTGCAAATCGTTAATGGCCCTAATCTGGTCTGAATTCACCTCAATTCCTCTATGGGTCACCATGTACCCCAAGAATTTCCCGGAACCTACACCAAAAGAGCACTTCGAAGCATTCAGGCGCAACTTATGTTCTCTCAGTATCCCGAAGATGCTAGTGAGGTCCCCCACATGTTCAGTCACTACCTTGCTCTTCACCACCATGTCATCAATATAAACTTCAATACTTCTGCCAAGTTGTGGCTCAAACATTTTCGTCATCATGCGTTGGTAGGTAGATCCAGCATTTTTCAAACCGAAAGGCATCACCTTGTAATGGTAGTTCCCAACCGGGGTCACGAAAGCGGTCTTTTCTTGATCATCGGCGGCCAGCGGTATTTGGTGATACCCTTGAAAGGCATCCAAGAAACTCATCCTAGGGTGGCCCACGGTCGCATCCACCAACTGGTCAATCTTCGGCATAGGAAATGGGTCTTTGGGGCATGCCTTATTAAGATCCGTGAAATCCACGCACACTCGCCATTTCCCCGTTTTCTTCTTCACTACCACCGTATTGGCCAGCCATTGGGGGTAAAAGACTTCTTTGATAGCCCCAGCCTGTTTTAGTTTGGCAACCTCACTTCTGACTGCCTCGACATGCTCTTTCGATGGTCGCCGAGGAGCTTACCTCCTGGGGAGAACGACAGGGTTCACGTTGAGTCGGTGACAAATGAAACTTGGGTCTACTCCTGGGGCTTCGTACAGGTCCCATGCAAAGACGTCCACATTGGCTCGAAGGAACTCCAACAAACTCGCTTTCTCTTGCAAAGGCAACTTGGCCCCAACACGGAAGAATTTTTCTGGATCATCAGCAACGATTACCTTTTTCCAGATCTTCACACTCTACCCCACTGGTTAGTACGTCTAAACCTGATGCTGGGGACTTTAATTGCTATGACTCATTATCGGCGGTGGCCGAGGTTTCTGCCTCTGGCCGATGCTGAATAGCCGCTACTTGGCATTGCCGAGCAGCCGCTTGGCTCCCTACTATCTCCAGCACTTGGTCTTCGGATGGGTACTTCACCTTCTGATGTAGGGTGGATGAAACCGCTTTAAGTGTGTGAAGCCAAGGTCTGCCCAAAATAGCCGTATACGGAGAATAAACATCTACGACAATAAAATCCACCTCCACCACCTCCGTGCCTGACTGCACGGGCAGCCTGATTAGCCCCATAGGAATGACCAACCTTCCCTCAAAACTGATTAGAGGGGAATTATAGGTTGTCAAGTCCCCCGGTTTCAAACCTAGCCCCTTGTACAAATCCGGATACATCACATCCGCTGCGCTTCCCTGATCAACCATCACTCTTCGGACATTGTACCCACTAATCCTTAGTGTTACCACCAAGGCATCCTTATGGGGTTGTATGATTCCAACTAAATCTTCGTCTGAAAAACCCAAAATCAAGGGGACACGCCTCTTGGCTCTCTTCAATGTTTGAGAATGATTCTCGACCGGGGATCGGGACACCGACAACACTCTGGTGGGGCAAGATCCAGTCCTTCCCGGGGCCGCAAAGATGACGTTGATCGTACCCCGGGGGAGCCTTGATGAAGCATCCCCATGCACCTCGGATCCTGCTTGGCTCGCCCTTCCGCTGGAGTGGTGCAAGAGTTGCTTTAATTTCCCTTCCCAGACCAACTGCTCCAAATGGTCCCATAAATTCCTGCAGTTGTCCGTCGTGTGCCCATGGTCCTGATGGTAATAGCAATACAAACTCGGGTTGCGTTTTGTAGGTTCTGCCGCCATCCTGTTCGGCCATTTGAAAAATGGCTCGTCCTTTATCTTCTCCAAAACCTGCTGAACAGGCTCCCGAAATACTGCATTAATAACCTGGGCGTCCGCCGAGCCCGACTGCCCAACAAAGTCCCTCCGTGGTCGGTTATTATTATACCGATCTGACCTGAAATCTCTCCTCTCCTGAGGGATCATCTTGGCCTTTCCTTTCCCCTGAAGTTGATCTTCCTCTATCCTTTTGTACTTCTCTATTCTGTCCATCAGCTGGCGCACACTGGTGACAGGTTTACCCGTCAATGATTTCCTCAAGTCGTGATCAGCTGGGAGACCGGCTTTAAAAGTAGTTATAGCCACAGGATCATTCTTCCCCCCTATTTCGTTAAACATTTCCCAGTATCTATCCGAATAGCTCTTGAGAGTCTCGCCCTCTCGCATAGACAAAGTCAACAAGGACCCCAGAGGCAAAGGAGTCTTGCTGCATGTAATAAAGCGAGCGCCAAAAGCCTGGGTCAGCGTTTTGAAAGATCCAACAGAATTGGCCCTTAAGCCATTGAACCACCTCATCGCCGTTGGACCCAAACTCGATAGAAAAATCTTGCACATCAGAGCATCATCCCTGGAATGAATAGCCATCTTCTGGCTGTAGTAGCTTACATGTTCCACCGGATCCGAATGGCCATCATACAGAGAGAACGTAGGTTGATTGAACCGCCGAGAATGGGTAGCATCATCTATGCTTCTTGTAAAGGGTGACCTGGAAATTTGACTCAGGGCTTTGTTCATGGCATCGTTTCCCAAGCCCCTACTAGTTGGACTTCGACGCCTACGCCTATGGCGACGTTCCCCTTCATAGGAGAAAGTATCGCTTTGCGGAGTCCTCGACCTCCGCCTGTAGCTAGTTCCATCCGACTCCCCGGATGATGGTTCAGAGCGAGGTGGGGAACGTTCCCGTCGTGTATGGCGCAACTCCCTCTTCAAGTCCGCAATCTCACGTTGAAGATCCGCACCATGCTTCGCGTGGGAAACGTGACTCTTCTCGCGTGTATGGCTCTTTGTGGTATGAGTGGTATGTATACTCCCCTCCCGGACTTCCCTCCGTTCGGGACTCCTTCGAGGACCACCATGCTGAGAGCCCCTTGACTCCGCCTGATGTAGGTTGACATCATCCTGATGCAGCCCCGCTGCGGGATGAGGAAGTTCCACTCCTTCCATCGGAAACGTTGTATCAGAGGTTGTACAAGCTAACACAAGCTCTTCCCACAGACGGCGCCAATTGTAAGGACACGATTTTGTAACGAACCTAAACAGTATTGGGTTCGCACGTAAAAGGCCCAGACAATATGATTTTTAGAGCGTGGGTGTAAAAAACTAGGTTAACTGTGGTCTCTCCTCAATAGATTCACTCTCAAGAACGTTAAAGGTTTAAAGTTTGTACAATGAACGTTTTTCTTTAGTGACTAGTGCAACTCTTTTTCTCCTCTCTTACTTTCTTCTTTCTTGTTTATGTCTGTTCTTCTCTTTTCTTTTTATAGTTCCGATCTCCCTCCTTCATGCTCTTCTTTTAGTTTATATACTCCCCTTTGCGCTCCATCCTTACCGCACACGTGTAGGTTGGGTCCGGAGGATTTCTTTTTGTCACATCTGGCACCTCCTCGAACTTCCTATGGGCAGCTGTAAGGCTGCTTCCTTACTGTTCAGATATCACCTCCACATTAATGCGGCCAGAGAGTTAGTTGAGAGGTCATTAATGCGGAGGCAGCTGTAGTTACAGATATTTGTTTGCCTTATCTCTTTCATCCTTAGTTGGTTACTCTTATCCTTTACGGTGACCTAATTCTGAGATCTGATCGCAGTGAGACCACGTCCCGATCGTCCTCGGACGCATACTGCCGAGGAGTATGGTGTCCTCAGACGGGTACACGTCCTCGGATGGGCCACGGGCCCAACAACCCTGAATCAGTTCTGAACCCTATGGGCCCATTAATCGAACGGTCCCCACAATAAGTAATTTTGTATTTTTTTTTAATGCAGATAATTAAAGTATTTGAATTCAAATAAATAATAAATACATATAGAAATCAGACATTTGAATATTAATGGGTGAGAATAATGGTTTTTTTCTTTTTTTTTTCTTTTGTACATGAGATAGTATTACTCTTTTAAGATAGTATTACTCTTTTAATATTTTTTGGAAGAAATAATTTTTTATTTTTTTTATTATAAACTGTGGGGCCGGGGAATTTGTGGTCCCGGCCCACTTTATATTAGGGCCCAAGGCCCAGGCCGAGGAGACCTATTGCCGAGGACGCGTAATGAAAGCCCCAAAAAGGCCCAAGAATGTGGTCGAGGACGATCTCACGCTCAGCATCCCACAAGATACCTAAAGAAGAAGGACGAGTTTAATGTAGGGACAAGACAAGTGAAAAAGCTGCCAATACTGTAATAAAGAACTCTGCGTCTGACAGGCCCATGCTCTTTACCATGCTATTCAACTTTTACGTCTACTCCCAACCACTTTAGGTATGGGCTGATAGGACAAGTCTCCATCCTAGAAAGTAAAACTTACACGTGGACATTGAAAGGGAAGTAACTACTAGTATAACAGGGAAGAAGAACCAAGGGGGAAGGGGATACCCCCAAAAGGAGAGGTCCTAAAAAATGGAGAAGGAGAAGAACACTAAGCTCCTCAGACGGGGTCCGAGGACAAAAACCCTATAGGTCACACTGAAGAAAGGTTTTGTCATTCACGCCAGGCCCACCTTTGTATGAGCTTCCATACAAACCACGATTACACTGCTGTCCAGTGACCAAGGCCAAGTCTTTCAAGCCCACACTCTACAAATTATATTGTTCGGGCCCTTTACATACGAGCCCAATGTTATTCTTGGGTCGTGAATAATCGTGTCCCTACAATTGGCGCCGTTTGTGGGGAAGGCTTGCGCGTTGGCACAGGTGTTGGTGGAGTCAAGCCTCTGTCAAACAGGGGTCTGCGAAAGCTCCTCCATTTCCAACAACACGCTGTTGTTGTTCCGACATGAATTTTCGCTAAGGGTGCCTTGGTCGAGGGGCTAATCTTCGGAAAAAAAAAAAAAAACGATATAAAAGAAAAACTACAAGTTTTGGACAGAACCAAGGCCTTGTATGGTCCTCGGATTCAAGCCTATGGGGAAACCAACTACTTAAAAGAAAAACTACAAGTTTTGGACAGAACCAAGGTCTTGTATGGTCCTCGGACTCAAGCTTATAGGGAAACCAACTACTTAAAAGAAAAACTACAAGTTTTGGACAGAACCAAGGCCTTGTATGGTCCTCGGACTCAAGCCTATGGGGAAACCAACTAATTAAAAGAAAAACTACGAGTTTTGGATAGAATCAAGACCTTGTATGGTCCTCGGACTCAAGCCTATGGGGAAACCAACTACTTAAAAGAAAAACTACGAGTTTTGGACAGAACCAAGGCCTTGTATGGTCCTCGGACTCAAGCCTATGGGGAAACCAACTACTTAAAAGAAAAATTACGAGTTTTGAACAGAACCAAGGCCTTGTATGATCCTCGGACTCAAGCCTATGGGGAAACCAACTACTTAAAAGAAAAACTACAAGTTTTGGACAGAACCAAGGCCTTGTATGGTCCTCGGACTCATGCCTATGGAGAAACCAACTACTTAAAAGGAAAATTACAAGTTTTGGACAGAACCAAGGTCTTGTATGGTCCTCGGACTCAAGCCTATGGGGAAACCAACTACTTAAAAGAAAAACTACAAGTTTTGGACAGAACCAAGGCCTTGTATGGTCCTCGGACTCAAGCCTATGGGGAAACCAACTACTTAAAAGAAAAACTACGAGTTTTAGACATCACCCAGACCTTATATGGCCTACGAGCTCTATCCCATAGAGGGATTACCCATTGATAATTGGGTTAATCCCTAGACCGAATGGAAATCCCGGTCTATTCTCGGATCCTCAATACCAAGGGAGCTAATGCGAATGTGTTGGGGCCCGGTACAACCGTACCTTAGTCCTCGGATCAGAGACCAGGGTTTATCAAAATACGGCCAAAGTTCCCCACTACTCGACAACCCTCTCAGATGGTTTATTTTGGGTTTCTCATTCTCGGATGACTACCTCACGCGCATTATAG
The DNA here is from genome assembly GCF_001633185.2 of Quercus lobata. Lineage (NCBI taxonomy): Eukaryota > Viridiplantae > Streptophyta > Magnoliopsida > Fagales > Fagaceae > Quercus > Quercus lobata. Next base: position 15,897,172 of record NC_044915.1, on the reverse strand, counting down.
AACACTCAGCTGTTGTCTTGGTTAGTCTCATAAGTTTAATCCCCTATTGGTTGGTATTATTATATTTGATAGTCTCAATAAGTTCAGATTAATAGCTTTTGTTACAAGGTTTCTTGCCCTAAGAATTATTAAAGAAAAATATACATGAAATACATCCATTCACGAGGTAATTACTGTAGAAAAGAAAAATATTTAGAAGGAAACAGAATTATCTTTTATTAAGACAAAGAAATGGTACAACATACAACGTACAATGAAGGAGCTCAAGTAAGTCTATACTAAAGGCTAACCACATAAACAAAAAGAAAATATACAAAGAAGAGGTGCAGAGAAGAGAGATGCAGTAGTCCTAAAATATTGTCTAAGGAAACCATTTCTCAATACTTTTACATGCCCATAACTCAGGCAGCAAAAGAACTTGACACAGGATTAACACCTTTGAAGAAAAGGTGCAGGGAGCGGGGTATTTGTAGGTGGCCACACAGGAAGTTGATGAGCCTCCATATTAGCCGCGCTCGCGATAGAGCGGCTAGTGCTGATGACGGGAAATCCCACTACTGTCGCACCAAAAGTCTGACGCGACCAGTTCCTGCTTCGGATTTTGACTAAAAGAGGCGGAGGAATCGCTCTCACCTTGTGAAAACAGAGAACTGTCTTGAGTCTCTGTCTCCCCTGCCCTAACCGTGCCATCCTGAGACTCGGAGAGACCCAGTGCCTCTGAAGCGGGTGTGGTTCCTTCACCCCCACTCGTGCCTCGAACATATTACTCTAAGGTTTGATTGCACTGGAGACGAGGACTAGGAGCGCAGCTGAAGGGTTGAGAATTTGAAGGGGCCAAAGGATTTTATACGTGAAGGGAGTAACCTCCTATCCTGCTTCTTATATAGAAGGCAAGTTGGAGACATTTAATCTACGCAGGTTCCCAAAAAATGCTACAGACGAGACGGTTTTTGCTCAACTCCCAGCGCCGTCTACAGCCATAAAGTTTGGATAGCCTCGTGAAGGGGACATATTAATGGCGCGCCTCGAGCACTGAAACGTCGAGGACGCCGCGTGAATAAATCTAGGGGGATGTCTCATAAGCGTGCCTCCCATGCAAATGGAGAAACCCCGACATTAATGAAGTGCAGAGCTGGGCGAGCCATGGTTTGGGCCTAACATCACCAAAACCCTCCTCCCTAACCACGAGGTCGGGCAGTAGGATTTTGAGGGGCTATTGTGGGGCTGGGGAATTTGTGGTCCCGGCCCACTTTATATTAGGGCCCAAGGCCCAGACCGAGGAGACCTATTGTCGAAGACGCGTAATGAAAGCCCCAAAAAGGCCCAAGGATGTGGCCGAGGACGATCTCACGCTCAGCATCCCACAAGACACCTAAAGAAGAAGGACGAGTTTAATGCAGGGACAAAACAAGTGAAAAAGCTACCAATACTGTAATAAAGAACTCTGCGTCTGACAGGCCCATGCTCTTCACCATACTATTCAACTTTTACGTCTACTCCCAACCACTTTAGGTATGGGCTGATAGGACAAGTCTCCATCCCAGAAAGTAAAACTTACACGTGGACATTGAAAGGGAAGTAACTACTAGTATAAAAGGGAAGAAGAACCAAGGGGGAAGGGGATCCCCCCAGAGGGAGAGATCCTAAAAAATGGAGAAGGAGAAGAACACTAAGCTCCTCAGACGGGGTTCGAGGACAAAAACCTTATAGGTCGCACTGAAGAAAGGTTTTGTCATTCATGCCAGGCCCACCTTCGTATGAGCTTCCATAAAAACCACGATTACACTACTGTCCAGTGACCAAGGCCAAGCCTTTCAAGTCCATACTCTACAAATTATATTGTTCGGGCCCTTTACATACGAGCCCAATGTTATTCTTGGGTCATGAATAATCGTGTCCCTACATAAACATAATTGAAGTATTTGAATTCAAATAGATAACAAATACAAATAGGAATGAAACATTTGAATACAAATGAGTGGTGAGAATAATGGTTTTTTTTTTTTTCTTTTTCCTTTTGTACGAGAGATAGTATTACTGTTTTAACCTTTTTTTGTTTTTTTGTAGCAAAAAAAAAAAAATTAACTAAAGAGTATTATTTCAAAATTTGTATGAGGATATTTTGATACGCCAAAAATTAAAGACGAAATAGAAGAATCTTTTTATTAATTAATAGTATAGAAGATATTCAAAACCTAGAATTACAAGGTTTCTCAAAAAAAAGAAAAAAAAAACAAAACGTAGTATTACAAACCAATAGTTCCAGAAACTGCAAACTGGATATTTATTACACTCCAAGACCATAACAATGAATATTACTAAGAAATTCCAATATCAAACCATGACCATCATGAGGATGCCAAAAAAAGCCACCATCCACCCATAATACACAGGTGCAACGCTTCTCCTTGCGGCTGATGTGGGAGAAGGCGCAGGAGACTGTCCATCAAACACTGTTATGGCAAGCTTTTGGTTTCCATTTTCACAATCATTGGGAACACAGCAAATGTACCATTTTTTTCCTGGGGTTTTTAGGGGAATCACATCGTTTCCACTTGTAAATTCCACAGATCCAGCCGATGCGTTACAGCGTTGGAAGTCTGTGCCATTGACTTTAAAAACATTGTGTACTCCCTTTTTATGGTTAAAAACTGCACCAAGAAATTAATCTCTTCTATCATCAATCAGAATGGATAATATGTACCTGTCGATTATATTTTATAATTAAAACCTGGGTATTATTTTTGTGCAATATGGTATTATATTAATAATTAACCACCAAATTATAGTTAAAATTTTATTATTTGAGTTAATTAGATAGAATGATTTCCATTTCTGAACTTCTAAAAATTAAATCCAACAACTTTTTATTGTTAAAAATTATATATGTCTTACTATGAAACAAACTTTTTTTATATTATTAATAAATTATAAGTAATAAAATGATAACTCATCACTTTATTTACAAACATAGGTAATTCAATCTTAAACCTTTTTTTTTTTTAGTATAATCAATTCAATCTTCTTTTTTTTTTGAAAAGAATATTAAATTAAATCTTAAACCTACATGAGTATATTATATAATTAAAGCGAACTCCATACTCACAAGCTTGTTTATGAAGACATAATTATTTTTAAACATAGCTTGTTTTCTAAAAAAAAATTAAATATAAATAAGTTTTTTCTCGAACTATTTTCATAATCCGCTTGTTTCATTTACAATTCTACTTAAGGAGCAGTTTTGGATTAGATATTCAGAGTTAAAGGCAAAGCATTTGAGTTGACAGCATAGTGAAGAAAGAGGTTTGAGAGCTAATTTACGGAGTTGGTCACCGACATGAAACTCCTTCCCATCAGCCCAAGTTTGGTAATCAAAACCATTGGTCCAACCTTTATCGTCACCAACCACGAAATCTGTGCCCAAAATCGAAGGAACAAGAACTGCTAAAATGGCAAAAATGAAGAATTGGGTGGAGGCCATTATAATCAGAAGCTCTAAGTTATCAAATAGATTCTCTTATGTTAGCTTTATGGAAGTGCTTGCCTAAGTGTTAAAATTGTGCCTATTTATAGATTTTTGGCGTGTATTAATTAAAAGTTCAACAAATTGACCGTCTGTGGACGGCAATGCCGATTAATAAGATCCTTGAGTTTTACGAGAGGCTAATTCTTTTGGAGCTGTTCACATGGACTTTTTCTGTGACTAGGTCCATGAATATAAATTCATTTTTAACATTACAGTTTTGAGTCTTTTGACTGGTATAGACTTAGTTCATTGGTGGATGATTACTTTTCATTATCAGATTAAAATACTAATTGATTTTTTGTGTAAAGCAAGGATAAAACCCCAAATATTTTATATGACAGGAGACTTTATAAATTGAGATAACTGAAATTCAAGTTTAGGTACTCGTTTGGTTATTCAAAATTTTATACAAGTAGAAGAGTTAAACCATAATTCTCCATAATTTATGGGAGAACTACACTTTTACTCAACTTTAAAATCTCAACTCCTTTAACTTCAATTTTATTTTTACACAATTCATTTTATAATCAAAATAATCCAACGGATGCATATAAATATCTATTGAAAAGACACATCTAGGTTTTTAGAGCATGGTAAATTTTCCATTGAAATTTATATTTTCCGAGTCAGTTAAATTTTTTATTTTTATTTTTCAGTTTAGTTACTGGAAGCATCTCTTGGATTGTTCTTGCTAATGCATTACTGTAAAATATACTAGGCAAGTAGTATGTTTAGTTATTGAAAGCATCGAGCATCGGTGTTAATTTTATATGTCTTCATTGTTGGCAAAACCGAAGCACCATTGTGTTTGGTTGGTTATAAAAGAATATGAATTAAATATATGTAAAACCTGCAGGCTAAAAATGGCTGGCAAAGAAAATGAAACGTATATATATAAAAACATTACAGAGTGAACTGGTCATTTTTTTTTTTTTTTTTTTTTTGAAAATCCAGTGAACTGGTCAATTGATTTCTCTTAATAAGGTTGAGAATTATTTTTATATAAATATTATGTGATTTGAAAATTTGAATTTATGATATTTGCTCTGTGATACTTTTTTTAAAAAAAATAAATTAACTTTATTCAACACAAATTTAATCCTTATCAAGTACAGCTTGTATGTATGGTGGAATAGACTCCATCCAAACTGTTAAATCATCGTCAAATTGTGCTTGTTGAGCTAGAGCATGGGCAACTTGGCTGCCTTGTATAATAAACGCTCTTAATTATAAGACCAATATTCTAATTGGTTTTTTTTTGGTTGTTGTTGTTGTTGTGTATGAAAAATTTGAAACTAAATCTCTTATAATTTATAAGGTTTAAAGATTAAAGATAAATAAAATGAACAAAGATAGAAAATATAGAAATGATAGAAAAATGGAAAGATATAAAATGTTTTAGTTTTTCTTCATGTGTGTTTGGTAGAGAGAATGAAGAAGTGAAAAGATAGAAAATATGATTTAAATAAATTTACTATTATACCCTTATTACATCAAGAGAGGATAGAAAAATATTTTCTATTATGGAGTTATTTTGATTTTTTTTGTTCAAGGCCTCAAGCCTTTGTAAACATATGTGTGGAGGACCATAGCATGGTTTTAATTTTTTGTTATGTTGTGTTTGGTTTAAATGAAATTGTTGTTCGAAAAACATTTCTGGCATTTACGGGTGTTTTGGCCAACTGAAAATGTTAGTTAATTCAAAAATTGTTTTTTGGTTAATGGTAAAATAAAGGCACTTATGGCAAAAATTAGTTTATACTTTCATTTTCTATTAACCATTTTCCACCTCACCTAAAAATCTTCAATTGAACTTCTACCCCCCACATTTTTAGGAATTGGAGAAAGTAGAAGAAAATATGTTTTCCATAACATTTTTAGGAACACAACCAAACACCTGAATATGTTTTCTTTTCTAGAAAATATTCACCTAAAAATATTTTACGATCCGAAAATATTTCCCGTTGAACCAAACATAGCTTTAGTTCTTGATTTTTGTATCTCTTTCTTGATTAAAACTCTTCTATGGTTAACATTTTGTTTCCTATTTTTCCTCCCAATTTGGGAATTAAGATGAGTTTTGTTAGGCTTGAAACTCAACCCACTCCATTCTGATCTCCCTCATTTCTACCAAACCAAATAATGGAAAACTCTCATTTTCCATCCTCTCTATTCCACCCGACCAAACAGGCCATTAGACTTCACATCATAGGTTAGCCGGTACTCCATCTAGTGTAATTGGGCTAAATAATTTGATCTATTTCTTCTCCATTTTAATCCCTAATTTGATCCTCAAAAGTCAATATTGGGACTATATTGAATTTAACAATAAGTTTAGGGGCATAAAATTCCACACAATTGCTGATCTGGGCCGATTGGATTACCATTGGGACCTAAGTTGAAGATCGCCCAACCCATATTTGTTTTATACCATGATTTTCTTTTGATTTATTTGTGTGGCTTCTTTATTAGCCTATGTGATTGATGCAGAATAAAAGTTTTGTTAGTGGTGGATTCATATGAAAGTGATGTTACCTCAATTACAAATGTCTTTTTTTTAATCATCTCTAATAGGCTAAAAACTAATTGACCCCCTTGTGATTAATTAATTGATTAATTAGCCATGTTTATGAATTAATCAAATTAACATACAAATGCGTGATAGCATAAACAAATCACCAATAAACTAATTATGCAGTGGAAAATAAATTTGACATGGTGATTTGTTTACGAATGGGGAAAACCTAACAGCAAAAACCCCACCGGGTGATTATTAGGTCACCACTCTCGAAATTCCACTATTATCAAAACAAACGGTTACAAGTAAAGGAATCTCAGTACCTTATACCAACCTACAGTTGAACTCTTACCCCAATACCCAATTGGACTTGTTCTATAGTGACAATTTTCCTTTTTGATGCACGGCTCCCAAGTACGTGACTAATTAATGTGCGGATCCCAGTATGCGACTTCAATCACTAACTAGAGAAGGTTGTTGGTTGCAAAATTCTTTAGTTCATCTCAACGATGAAGATCAAGAAGATGCTTAGTCACAAAACCTTACGGTGCACATACACAGCAACTTCTTCATAAGAATGATGAACTAGGACAAAACTTTGTCTCCGGTTACAAATTGCTTGAACAAACTTTGCTCAACATTTGTGCAACCTGTATACCCTTTGACGACCCTTAAAATAATCCTTTTATATGTCCAGGGTTAGAAGAAAAGAAAGCCCAAATACACAATCACGAATTAAAGTCAAAATAGAACTGGAATTCTATTTTTCATAAAGTTCGACAGATACTTGTCTGTTGAGATGCTGTCGAGCAACTGTCGAGCCACGGGGCTGGAACAGCTTCTTAAGCTCGATGGATAGCTAGCTGTCGAGCTTTAATAAACAACACTTCTTCAGCTTGAATCTTGGACAGACTTGCATGTCTTCAACACTTGATCTTGAAACACAGTTTCTTGAAGTATTAAACATATCCTAGATCTACCCAAATACAAGCAAAGTGCATTTTGTCAAAGGATAAGTCAATTACATAAAATAGTGATATATGTTCCTAACAAGTGAATCACATATGTCCTAACAACCTCAATCACATGCTTGATATTTTAACAAATTGTGGAGTTGTGATAATTATTATTATTATAAAAGTTTCCCAAACATTACTCTTTTCAAAACAATATCTTATTGGTCTCATAAATTAACTTTATTTCAGAGTTCAAAAAGGAATGAAATTAGTAGATTATTAAGGCATGAAATGGAATTATTTTATATATATGCGTGTGTGTGTGTGTGTGTGTGTGTGTGTGTGTGTGTGTAAAATGAAATGAAAATTTTTAAGTAATGAAATGGAATTAAGCAATCTTTTTTTTTTTTTTTTTTTTTTGAGAAAGGAAGTAAGTAATCTTGTTTGGATATTTTAAAATAAATGCATGAAATGTAAGTAATCTTGTTTGAAGTAATATAGAGGAAAATGAATGATATCATTTTATGATGATATTACTATTAGACCCCTATTTTAAAATAATTAAATGACTGAATATATAGGGGTATTTTGGGAGTTTCAATGAAAATTTCATTTCTTCTAATTCTTTCAAATTTTGGAGGAATGTAAATTTGATCTTTTTAGGGAATAGAGAGAAATGAATATTCTTTCATACCCATTTCGTTTCCTTCTACTTAAACTTCTAAATAAGGAAATGATCATTTCATTCTTATTCCTCTTCCCAAATAGAGTTCATGAACCCTATGAATCAAATAGCCAAATGCTATATAAGAAAGTAAATAATTTCAGCAGGGAGACCTTGTTGCCATTATCTCAACTTACATTTATGTTCTTGTAGTGCATGACTATGAGGACATTCTTTGGTTCCCAATCAGATTCTTTGATATATATATGTGTGTGTGTGTGTGTGTGTGTGTGTGTGTGTTTTGTCCTTAGCAGCTAAGCGGTACCATGGTTTGTTGTCAAAAATACACTACTATTTGGACTTGTTCTCTTTAAAGAAATTCAAGCCTTTGGTTGGCTAATTTTTGTAACTGATGCAAACCTTCTCTGACCTCCTACCTAGAACAAAGTTTCCTCCTCCCTTAAAAACAACAAAAAAGTCTTTCTTCTTTTCAACGTGAGATTAAACATTTCTCTAATTCTTTATCTTTTATATTAACTCTCATATCTTTATATTTATGTTGTCATATTTATTCATTTTTATTGGATAATATTAAAATCCTACAACACCTTGCATTCCTAATCTCCGTCTCCTTCTCCTGCATACTCAAATGCATATTCTACTACGACCTTGTCAAGAGAGAGTACTTTTCACTTTGTCCATCCGGGTTAACATCTTCTTTGTCCTCAGTGATCACTGTAGAACTCATCTAGGATTTGGACCGACATTCAGTTCTAGTCAATGCATGGATCATAGAATTTCTTCAACAGGGACAGAGTGACAGTTCCTTAACAAGAATAAATCTCTCTAGTTGAAAAATTGTATTATTTGAAAAACTTTCCTGGTAAAAATATGTAGTTGATCATTTCTGAAAGATTGCACATAGCTGGCAAGGACATTCAAGAATAATATATATGTAATATGTTATTTGATTATAGTCGGGATGTTGACATGTTGTTTTGATTGTTTGCTACTTCTACAATGGCCAAGGGAGTCAATACTGTACCGGATGTTGTATCGGTTTGGCCAGCGATACGATATATTTCGGATACCGGTCAATACCGGTGTACCGTTTCAGGTTTACCGCTATTTTTTATATTTATAAATAAATAAATAAATATATATATATATATATTGTAGGGCGTAAATGATTTATGGGCCAAGCCGAGGAGGATTATGGCCCAAGTTCAACAAAATAGCCTTTGGGTACCGCCGAGGGTAGTTCAGTCCTCGGCAGACCCAAAGTTCCCCCTCGTAAAGAAGGGTAAAAATTGTATAAAACTGAAACTTGGAAAAAAGATCTAAAATATCCGGGGAAAGCTGCTGTTATTATCATTTAATGTTCTGAACCCGACAGGGCCGCATTCTTTGGCTTTTACAACCACCCCCAATGACTTTGGGGGATAGACTGATGGGACAAGTATCAGCCTTGGAAAGATTGACCCTACACGTGGATGAAGGATAAATGGATACAGGCGAGTATAAAAGGAAAACTAAGTAATCTTGGGAAGGGGCTGGGAAAAATGGCCAAGAAACGAGAGCCTCCCAGCTCACCTCCAGGAGAAGTACTCTAGGGGTGACGATCGTTTAACCTTGTATGAACGCCATGAAAAACCCACCGCCTATCGATCAAGGCCTAGCCTTTCAAACCCACGCTCTACAAATGATATTGTTAGGGCCGTTTTACGTGCGAACCCGACACTGTTATGGTCCGCCACGAATCGTGACCCTACAATTGGCGCCGTCTGTGGGAAAGGCTTGCGTGTTGGCGCAGGTGGTAGGTTGAAACACTTCCTCTGTTATTTCTAACCGTTGGTTATAGAGTTCAAGTATAAAATCTCACTAGGGGCTACGTTTCTTGACGAGGGGCTTAGCTGAAGAGCTAACTCCCCTAAAAGATAAAGCTCCTCGTACAGAACAAACTAGGCGCTTGGTAACGTTAACCGTATAGATAAACTCAAGGGGCTTGGCTGAAGAGCTAGCTCCCCTAGAGCTAAAGGCAAGCCAAGGCCCCATACAAAGAGAAAACTAGGTTTGGACAGAACCAAGGCATTGCATAGTCCTCGGACTCAAGCCTGTGGGAAAACCAACTACCTGGATGTGGAAAACTAGGTTTTGGACAGAACCAAGGCATTGCATAGTCCTCGGACTCAAGCCTGTGGGAAAACCATCTACCTTGATGTGGAAAACTAGGTTTTGGACAGAACCAAGGCATTGCATAGTCCTCGGACTCAAGCCTGTGGGAAAACCAATTACCTGGATGTGGAAAACTAGGTTTTGGACAGAACCAAGGCATTGCATAGTCCTCGGACTCAAGCCTGTGGGAAAACCAACACCTGGATGTGGAAAACTAGGTTTTGGACAGAACCAAGGCATTGCATAGTCCTCGGACTCAAGCCTGTGGGAAAACCAACTCCTGGATGTGGAAAACTAGGTTTTGGACAAACCAAGGCATTGCATAGTCCTCGGACTCAAGCCTGTGGGAAAACCAACTACCGGATGTGGAAAACTAGGTTTTGGACAGAACCAAGGCATTGCATAGTCCTCGGACTCAAGCCTGTGGGGAAACCAACTACCTGGATGTGGAAAACTAGGTTTTGGACAGAACCAAGGCATTGCATAGTCCTCGGACTCAAGCCTGTGGGAAAACCAACTACCTGGATGTGGAAAACTAGGTTTTGGACAGAACCAAGGCATTGCATAGTCCTCGGACTCAAGCCTATGGGAAAACCAACTACCTGGATGTGGAACCAACTATGACACGTAAACCTCAAAATCCCTCCGAGGAGGACTCCTAGTTCACAAATGGGTTAATACCTTGAATGCATAGATTCCATAATCTACCCTCGGGTCCCTAGTGTCAAAGGGGTTGATCCGGTACGACGCAATTCATTATCCAAAAACACAATCAAAGTCCCTCGCTACTTAGCTACCCTTTCAGACGAATTATTTAGAGATTATCGTTCTCGGACATTGGTCTAGCATGCATCGCGTAGTACTCAGCACTTATTCCGGTTAGTTCCAAGAATTTAATTTATTGAAAGTTATCATTGTTATACTTGATAATATTTGTGAGTTTGAATTAGTAGGAACCTGTATTAAAGCATTTTTTCTGCTCGGAATATCCTTAAGAGCAAGCTTGCATTTAATATTCATGCATAAAGTAGTTGTTACGGAGAAGAAAGATATGTATAGAGAAATGGACTCCTGTTCTATTAAGACAAAGGAACAGTACAGTGTACAATGAAAAGCTGAAACAAGCTTACACTAAAGCTGACTACATAAGTAAAGGGAAATACAAGCGAGTGGAGAGAAAGCCGTGGGGACAGCTCAGAGGAGAGGTTGGCTACTGCGCCAAGTTAGGTTGGCTACTGCGCCAAGTTGTTGTCTAAGGAAACTATTCCTCGACACTTCTGCATGCCCATAACTCAGGCAGCCAAAGAACCTGACCTCACGCTAACACCATCTACAGAAAAGGCGCAGGGAGCCGGAAGTTGGGAAGCCCCCGCAAGAATTTGCCGGTTACAAGGTAGACAGTGCTGATGGTGGAAATTCCTTCTTCGGACATATCAAAAATCTGGCATGACCAGAACCTGTTTCGGATTTTGACTAAAAGGGGGGGAGACACCCTCCCCCCTCCGTAGAAGTGTAAATTTCTCTTAAGTTTATGCTTTCTTGGCCCGTGCATCACTCCTTCGAGTCTCGGGAGGACACGGCGCCTCCGCGGTGGAGAAAGTTCTTTTTCCCTAACCCTCGCCTCAAACATGATTTCCTAAAGGAGGAAGCTGAAGGATTTGTGCGTAGGAAAAGTAACTTTCTCTCCTATTTTATATCAAAAGATAAAATAGTAGCATTTAATTCACGCAGCGTCCCAAGGAACGCTACAGACAAAATGTCTCTGGCTCGATTTCCAACGTTGTCTGCAACCCTGAAGTTAGAGGAGTCTCGAGAAGGCGCACCTCGAATACTGGGACGCCCAAAAAGTATCGCGTGGCCTGAGAATACGGAAATACCCCCTAATTTTGGGCCCAGTCAACTCACGGCCCAGGCCCGATTCAGCACAAGGGCCCGGGGACAGAACCTAGGTCTTGAATGGTCCTCGGACTCAAGCCTATGGGAAACCAAGTACAAAAGATGAAAATTACAAGTGTTGGACAGAACCTAGGTCTTGCATGGTCCTCGGACTCAAGCCTATGGGGAAACCAAATACTTGGGTAAGTAAAGGTTTGAATTTCGTAAGATGGGCTACTTGATAAAAACGTCAAGTCACTTCGTCTACGGCTTAAACACCATAGAAGGTTAAGGCCAATAAGGGGGTAAGGAAGGTGGTGGGACGCCTCAGCATTTAGTCGTATAAGAGGGCTATTCATTTGGCAGGGGATATGTCCTCGGACGGTTATTTCTCACACGGCATCAAGCCTTCGGTTCTCTCCTCGGCTAGTTCCGGGTAAGTACTATTTTTTACGGGTCGGCCTTATTGTGCCAAGCACTTCTATTAAAGCTATGGCGACATCATTTTATTATCAAATATTTTGGTCTTAGTCGTCATTGATTTAGATGCTATATTATTGTGCCGAGCAGCGCTTGCAAATTTATGAAAACATAGAGACATAACATGCGAAATAAGGTAGACAACAATTTTTATTAATATAAAAAATCATTACAACATACAAAAAGGGGCTCAAACGAGCCTATACAAAATGTAAACTGCCTAAGCAACCATTACATCTGTAGTACAGAAAACTAAACTGTCAAGCGTCTTTTAAACTCGTCTTCAAAGTTTCTCCAATCTCTGCCTCATTGCTGCTCATACTAAGAGTAGGACTCACTTTAAAAAAGAAAATGAATGAAGAAGAAGGAAATAGTAAGGAAGAAATCAATGACGAAGATGAAGGGGATGAATAAAGAAAATGGAGGACATGAGTAAAGAAGGAGGAGAAGAGGAGAGAGAGATGAAGAGACAAAGAGAGGAACAAAAGATAGAAAAGAAACAGCACCAGGGCGGAACTGGTGCTGGGAAGACAATAAGAAGAGGGAGGGGGAGGGCACCAAGGAGCAAAAGAGGGAGAAACAGAAGCACTTAGCCCCTGCCTCAGCCCTGACTCCTAACACGCCGGTGCCATATTAGGTACGCTCGTGAGGAGCCGGATGGTAACGATCTTGGGTGTTCTCGACTCAGTCACGTCGAAAGTTTGACGTGACGAGTCCCTGCTTCGGATTTTGACTGAAAGAAGGATGAGGTTGATTTTGAGTTTTCGCCATCCTTGTCCCGATCGAGCCATGATAAGCTTTATCGGAACGTGGCGTTTTTGGGAGGGGTGGGGCTTTTGCATCCCTTGTTGTTATGGTAAAGTATTTTACGATTAAGTGTATAAACCAGCGAGTAAACCGAATCCTAAGGGAGGCTAAGTATTCCAGAGTCGCAGGGGGATGAAAAGGGATTTTTGGTAAAAACAATAACCTCCTCCTGTCCTACTTATACAGAGGGCGGAGCGGGGGGCATTTAATAGGTTCAGATCTCCAAAGGAATCAGCAAACCCAAACACGCCGGTTCCACTTCTCCACCCCATCAAAATAAACCGTCGAATTAAAGTAGTCTCGTAAATAGTGATTATTCAAAGCGCGTTTTGGATACCCCAAGCGATAAGAACGCCTCAAGCGCGAAATTAAAAACTATCTCGTAGACCGGTGAATCTCTTGGGCATATGAGAAACCGCCAGCATGTTTAATAGGCCGAATAGATTAGGCCACAGGAAGAAGTTTGGCGTCACCAAAACCCCCCTGTCCAGCCCAGAGGTTGGACAGCCGGGTTTTGAGGGGCTAATGTAGGGCGTAAATGATTTATGGGCCAAGCCGAGGAGGATTATGGCCCAAGTTCAACAAAATAGCCTTTGGGTACCGCCGAGGGTAGTTCAGTCCTCGGCAGACCCAAAGTTCCCCCTCGTAAAGAAGGGTAAAAATGGTATAAAACTGAAACTCGGAAAAAAGATCTAAAATATCCGGGGAAAGCTGCTGTTATTATCATTTAATGTTCTGAACCCGACAGGGCCGCATTCTTTGGCTTTTACAACCACCCCCAATGACTTTGGGGGATAGACTGATGGGACAAGTATCAGCCTTGGAAAGATTGACCCTACACGTGGATGAAGGATAAATGGATACAGGCGAGTATAAAAGGAAAACTAAGTAATCTTGGGAAGTGGCTGGGAAAAATGGCCAAGAAACGAGAGCCTCCCAGCCCACCTCCAGGAGAAGTACTCTAGGGGTGACGATCGTTTAACCTTGTATGAACGCCATGAAAAACCCACCGCCTATCGATCAAGGCCTAGCCTTTCAAACCCACGCTCTACAAATGATATTGTTAGGGCCGTTTTACGTGCGAACCCAACACTGTTACGGTCCGCCACGAATCGTGACCCTACATATATATATATATATATATATATATTTATATGTATGTATGTGTGTGTGTATATATTATAATAAATATAAAAGTTTATCATAAAACATTTCCTCAATTCAGAATTAATTATTCATGGTTTTAGACTTTAGTATCAATTAAAAGAAAAGAAAAAAAACACAATATAAAAAATAGAAAGCTTAAAAGTTACCATTGCATACTAAGAAAACAAATAATATAAATAAGTTAATGCAAATAAGTTACCATTTTGCCCTAACAAAAATTCAAAATTACAAAACTTAAAAAAAAAAAAAAAAAAAAAAAAAACTTTTTCCTGTACTGGCCGATACTCCCGGTACAGGCCAGTATTGCCCGAAATTGGTTGATACGGCCGCTATTTTTTCTGGTATGAAACAGGGGGATTATATGTATCGGTTTGCTTGCCGGTATGGTATATTTCGGCGGTATCGGCCGGTATGGTACAAAATTGACTCCCTTGACAGTGGCAGCTCTAGGAATTTTTTTTAGGGTGGTCATTAAGAAATTTAAATTATACAAAATCTAATAAAGTGATAACTTGTATATTTGCTACAATTGCGAGTCAAGTCACTAAGGATGGCAAAATTGTTGCGATTGCAAAGCCAAAAAGAGTATAACTATCGTCACTATCAAAGAGAACTCACAACCACAATATTTTTCTTAGTGTGCGTTTGCAACTAATTTTCATTTTTATCTACAGTATTTTCAGCAATAAGTTTTTAGTTTCAACAAAATAAGTGGTATCCAAACAGACCCTTAATACTATTTTTTAAGGAAAAATGAAATTAGAGATTATTTTATTAAATAGGTTGAACGATCTATAGATTTAAATGATTAGCGATTTTTATCTTTTTGTTCTATAATAGGCTTTTTGTTGAACAATTTGTTCGCTTGTTGTTTGGTCTTGTCTTATTTTTGTTTGGTTTATGTTTGTTGTTATTTGGGCTAATATATATTGTTGTTATTTAAGATTTTTTTTTTTAAATTTATAAAAGGGATTAAGAATTACTTTTTGGGGGGGGGGGGGGGGGGGAGAGAGAGAGAGAGAGAGAGAGAGTTAATTTTGGAGTAATGCTACGTCCATAACATTTTTACAATAAATCTGATGCAAAAAACTGTTATTGGTTGGTAAAAAAATAATATCGGTATTTGGGTCAAATTAGAATTAGTAACAACTTACTATATTGAACTTGTTGTGAAATTATTTTAAAAATGTTGTGAATGTAACATTACTCTTATTTTTGTTGAACCCAAATTTTTGTAATTCTCAAGTCAGGATATTCAACATTTTTATTAGGCTGGTCATAATAAGTTAGTTTGGCATATAATATTTTTTTAGTAAGTGCATACATACAATTTTTTGCAAGTCAGGGTAGTCCTGTGACCACCCTGGCTTGCATGTGGAGCCGCCAACTACCCTGACTTGCATGTGGAGCCGCCAGTGTACTTCTAGAAAAATATATTAATGTATCTGTCACCTTACATGAGTAAAATTTAAAAAAAAAATTAAAATTAAAAAGAGAGAGAGAGAGAGAGAGAGAGAGAGAGAGAGAAGAATGTATTAATGACAATTTGGGTAGATAATAAGATGGATAGAAATGCCATGTCCAAACACTTCATTAATTTTTCTTTTCTGTCCATAATAAGCTATTCTTTTTATGAATTCAAATTTTCTATTCAACTTTTTATTAGTAGTAATTGATAGTCGAAAAATCCGCACCTTCATTCATTTGATGATTAAGAGGGTCAGTACAGATTGATAGGAAAATCGTTAAATCTCTCTTGAATAGTATGAAAGGTCCTTCAACCTACGAACAAAAGTGGGCAATGCTAGCTTTCGCAAGACTTGCCGTCTTGCCCATGAGTAGAATAATGTTCCTGCAGGTGGCAAAAGCTTACCCTACTAATTTTGGGTGCTTAATATTGACTAAGATTGTAAGATTTTCATGCCCGTATACGTTTTAAACAATGGCTAAAAGCAGAATACATGCTACCCATAAACGCCTTAAGTATGTAGGGTTCAACATCATGCTCAGATAGGCAACCAGAATTACGTTTTAGTTGAGAAAAATACCTAAAGAGTCTATTAAATGCATGTCATTTGATTTTACACATCGCCTATATAAGACCCATCTACAAACTGCATGGGAATTTAACTAGTGTACTGTGTGGCAATCACATCACCATAGAGTACAAAGGATGATGCTCATTTGATTTTTTTTTTCTTTTTTCTTTTTGTTAATTTGTTTGAAAGTGAAGAAAGTATATAGTTTTATGATTAAAAAAAATTACATAAATAAGAGACTAAAAAAGTTGAAAATTTATTGCTAACCCAAATGGTCACATTATTCAATGTTCAAAACATTGTATTACAAACTAGTAGTTCCACCAATAATGTACAGGCGCAACGCTTCCCCTTGCTGCCTTGGGAGAAGGCGCTGCCGGTGTTGGTGTAGGAGAAGGCGCAGGAGACAGTCCATCAAGCACTGTTATGGCAAGCTTTTGTCCATTTGCACAATGAGTGGGAAAACCGCAAATGTACCATTTTCTTCCTGAGGTTGCTAAGAGTATCACATCGTTTCCACTAGTCAAGGGCACAGTGCCAGCCGGTGCCACACATTGTTGGAAGCCAGTGCCATTAACTTTAAGGACATTATGGTTTCCCTTTCGATACTTAAAAACTGCACCAAGAAGTTAATCTCTTCTATCATCAATCGGAATGGATAATATGTACCGATTGATTATATTTTATTATTAAAAGCTTGGTATTATTTGTACAATATGGTATATTATTAATAATTA
This sequence comes from Quercus lobata, assembly GCF_001633185.2. NCBI lineage: Eukaryota > Viridiplantae > Streptophyta > Magnoliopsida > Fagales > Fagaceae > Quercus > Quercus lobata. The sequence goes on along the minus strand of NC_044915.1, from coordinate 15,880,228 downwards.
ACCACTAGCTGAAATTTTATTATTTCTACATATTAAATTCAACTTTATATTTTTTTTAAAATTATATATAAGTCTTACTAGGAATGGCAACGGGTCGGGTTCGGGCCGGGTTTTTACATATCCGGACCCGACCCGCGGGCCAAGACCCGCGGCCCGGACCCGGCCCGTTTACTAACCGGGTTTTTTTTCCAGGGCCCGGACCCGCCCTAGCCGGGCCCCGCGGGCCCCACGGGCCCCGTCCAGCAGTCTCCCTTTAGGGCCCAATCTAAAGGCCCTAAACCTTGACCCAATTAAAAAAACAAAAAAAAAAAAAAAAATTTCCAGGCTTCACATCAGAAATTACAAAATTACAAATCATAGCCAAGCCATTTTCATTAATGCATGGTAAGCTAGAAACACTGAAACAGATCACAAGACCCATGCTTTCATTTTCCACACTTCACATCACAAATCACCAAAAAAAAAAAAAAAAATTACAGAATTTATCATTTATCAAACCAAAAACAATACAACCCAACCCAATAACATAAATCATATAAGAATTAGGAAATTAACCCAAAAAAAAAATTTTGGAGAACGAACGCAGAGAGGTGGACGTTGGCTTGGCAAACCCAGGAAATTTCACTCTCACGGTCTTACGGTGAGCGGTGACAGATCAGAAAGGGAGGAATGTTGGCTTGGCGTCGACGGCGGGGTGGACGTGGAAACGCATGGAGGAGGAGTGGTTGAGTGAGAGTGAGGCTGTGAGGGTGTGTGAGAGTGAGTGCTTGAGGGGGGCGACGACCATGCGGTGGGTGAGACCATGAGACTGTGATAGTGATGGCTTGAGGGAGGCGGCGGCTGTGACTGTGAGGATGGATGAGAGTGAGAATGAGAGCTTGAGTGTGATTCTATGAGGGTGAGGCGCTGTGAGGGAGGCGAGCTGGAGCTGCTGCTGAACAAATGAGGGGCTAGGGTTAGTTATAGCTCTATATATATATGGGGGCTTTTTTTGTAATTTTAATCGGGTTATATCCGGGTCGGGTTTCGGATTTTTTTATAAAACCCGGACCCGCTTCGGGTTTTTTTTTTTTAAATCCATACCCGACCCTATTCCTAATCGGACCGGGCAAAATCCGGCCCATTAAGGTCGGACCGGACCAGGTACCTGCGGGTCGGGCAAAAATTGTCATCCCTAAGTCTTACTATGAAACATACATAATCCGCTCGTTTCCTTTACAATTCAGAGTTGAAGGCAAAGCAATTGAGTTGACAGCATAGTAAAGAGAGAGGTTTGAGAGCTAATTTACTGAGTCGGTCACCGACGTGAAACTCCTTCCCATCAGCCCAAGTTTGGTAATCAAAACCAATGGTCCAACCTTTATCGTCACCAACCACGAAATCCGTGGCCAAAATCGAAGGAACAAGAACTGCTAAAATGGCAAAAATGAAGAATTGGGTAGAGGCCATTATAATCAGAAGCTCAATCTATTTTATCAAATTGATTTTCTTATGTTGGCGCTGTGGAAGTGATTGCCTCAAAGTTTAAAATTGTGCCTATTTATAGATTTTTTACATCTATTTTTCTTTTTGGGAAAAAGAATTTTTACATCTGTTATAATTTAAAATGTTTAACTTATTGACCGTCTACTGATGGCAATGCCGAATGGTACAATAAGATCCTACACGTATATGAAAGGCTAATAATTCTTTTTTGGAGCTTTTCACATAATTCCGGTTCCATGAAGATCCTAAAATAAATAAAAACCGTACACGATAGAATACGACTGTATCTTTTTATGTATTTAACCATATAATGTAGTAGTACTTGTGGTTTAATGATTGCGTTTAGTAACTAAGATTATGTGATTACCATAAAGTAATTCTAATATTTAAACAACGAGTTTGTAATTCTCCAGTTTAAGAATAATTAAGACTAATTGTCAAGAGTTTTATAACTCAATTGGTTGACACCTATTGATATCTTTGACATCTAGGATTCAATCTCCCTCCTTCAATTATTGAATTATAAAAAATAAAAATAAAAACTAATTTATAACCTCTGCAAATAGTCAAGATGGCAAAAAGATTGGTAGGAGCAAGGATAAAGCAATCAAGACAAGCACTAAAGAGCAGAACGACAGTACTGATTGTATAGCTGTATAAATGGCATGTAGTGTAGACTTGTATATAGTTATTTAGTAATAGGCATGTGATCTGCATATGTAGTGGTTGGTTAGTCAGTTAGTTTGTTATTATTGGAGGCTCTATTGTGTATATATATATATACACATTTTCTCTTTGTATTGATTCATTGAGTAAAAATACAAATTTCTCTTCCAGAAGCTTGTTTTCTCTATGTTTTCTCTGTTTTTCTGATATGGTATCAGAGCAATTGTTTGCTTCCGCTTAGATTTTTTCAACAAGATTTTCTTTCAAAAGCTAGGTTTTTCTTCTTCGAAGCTTCATCCATGGCTTCCTCTAATCAAGCATCTGCAAGTATTACCATTGATGAATCTTATCCATTCTTTCTTCATCACGTAGAAAATCCTAGTGCAATTCTCGTCTCTCAACCATTGATTGGGGGAGAGAATTATCCCACATGGGCACAATCAATGGAAAGAGCTCTCAGAATCAAAAGCAAGTTTTGGTTGATTGATGGCTCTATTTCTCTGACTCCAGCAATGGAGAAAATTCCTCTATTTGTTCAAAGCTGGGCACGATGCAATGACATTGTGGTCTCCTGGATCATCAATTGCGTTTCCCCTAAAATTGCAACTAGCATGATGTATCACAAAACTGCCAAGGAGGTTTGGAAGAAGCTTCAGACCATGTTTTCTCAAGGGAATGGTCCAAGGATCTATCAATTGCAAAAGGATCTTGCTAGTTTTTCTCAAGGTGAGCTCTCTGTGAGTGATTACTTCACAAGTCTTTCAATTTTGTGGGATGAAATACAGAATTATGAGCCACTGCCTCTTTGTTTATGTGAGAAGTGTGTATGTCATGTGAATGAAAGGATTTCTAATCTTCATCACAGAGAAGTCGTCATGCAGCTTCTAATGGGTCTCAATGACTCTTTCTCTCACATCTGAGGTCAAATTCTGTTAATGGATCCTATTCCATCAGTTGACAAGGTATATTCCTTGTTGATTCAAGATGAAAAGCAAAGGTCAATTGGATAAGGCAGCAGCAATGGGCCTTTTGTTGAATCCACATCACTTGCAGCAAAGGCAATGATTCATGGTTCCAAGCCATTCAAGAAAGGAAAGGAGAGGCCTACTTGTAGTCACTGTGGATTGCTTGGTCACATTGTTAAGAAGTGTTACAAAATCCATGGATATCCTCCTGGATACAAGACCAAGGCATAGGCAAATCAAGTTTTGTCTCTTGATTCTGTTCAAGAATCAACTGCTGCTACCACACAATCACCTTTCCCTTTTACCTTGGAGCAATGACAGAAGTTGCTTGCTATGATTGGAGGGTCTGATGCTCAGACCAACCCCATTGCCATGGCTAACAATATTTCTCTCAATGAAGCTTCAACATCTCAGTCTACACCATTGGCAGGTAATCTCAAGCACTCCATTTTTCTGCTAAGCTTGTGAATAGGATTGCTTTTGATAATAGTGCCTGGGTTATGGATACTGGAGCTAGTGATCACATTATTTGTTCTATTTCTTTCAAACTTACACTATTGTTGCTAATTGTGTTGTTGAGTTACCAAATGGTGAATCAACACATGTCACTCGTATTGGCACTGTTAAACTTTCCAATTTTCTCATTCATGAGCATGTACTTTGTGTTCCATCTTTCTCATTCAATCTTCTGTTTATCAATCAACTCACACACAATTTGCCTCTTTGTCTTGTGTTCTTGTCTCGATTTTGTTTCATTCAAGACCTTTCTTGTTGGAAGAAGATTGGAGTGGGTGAAGTCTAAAATGGTCTGTATTTGTTGTAGAAATCCAATTCTAGGACTGCTCCTTCTCTACCTAATCTTGCTTCCACCAACAAGAACATCAAGTCAGCCCTTTCAGCTTCTGTTTCAAATAAAGATTTGTCAATCTTGTGGCATTTTAGATTAGGACATCCTTCTTTTCATAAACTGTTAGTTTTAAAGGATGTATTACCTTCTATCTCTACTAAATGTACTGATGTGTGTATTATCTGTCCATTAGCTAAGCAAAAGAAGTTATCTTTTCCTTCTCATAATAATATGTGTGTTGAGCCATTTTCTTTGATTCATATGGATGTATGGGATCCATATTCTATATGCATACATGATGGTTTTAAATAATTCCTTACCATTGTTGATGATGCCACAAGGTCTACTTGGGTTTACCTTATGAAGGCTAAATCTGATGTTAAACACCTCTTAATATCCTTCTATAACATGATTTTAACTCAATTTAACATTAGTATTAAGGCAATTAGATCAAATAATGCCCCTGAGTTTTCTTTGCTTGATTTTTTTGTTGATCATGGCATTATACATCAAAAGAGTTGTGCTTATACTGTACCTCAGCAAAATTTTGTGGTTGAAAGAAAGCATCAACATCTTTTGAATGTAGCTAGGTCCCTCAAACTTCAATCTAATCTTCCTTCAGCTTATTGAGGTGATTGTCTTTTAACAGCAACTTATCTCATTAATAGGTTGCCTACACCTTTGTTAAATAATAAATCCCCTTTTGAACTTCTTTTTCATAAGCTACCCTCTTTTAATCATCTAAGAGTCTTTGGTTGTCTATGTTTTGTCTTTACCCCTTCTGTTCACAGGTTGAAGTTTGAATCTAGAGCTACTCTTTGTGTTTTTCGAGGTTATCCTTTCAATGTGAAGGGTTACAAAGTACTTAATCTTTATTCTAGAAAATTTTCTATTTCTCGAGATATGGTATTCCATGAGTCTGTCTTCCCTTTTTCTCAATCATCTCAATCTTCATTATCACCTCCTTTGTTTGTTCCTTTGTCTACTCCAACTACTCCAGGCCTTGATTCTTCTTATTGTCCAATTACTGTTCCAACTTCCATAGACACCACACCTCTTGATGAGCATCGCCATACTTCCTCTAATGCAAACCTCTCTTCTGCAGATTCTGGTTCTTTTATTTTGATTGGCTCTTTGCCAATCCCTTTGCCTTCTGATCAGCCTGTTGCTCATCCAGCTCAAACCACTCCTATTCCTTCTATCCATCATGTTGACCAACCTGATCAGACCCCTTCATCTGTCACTGATCCTGTTGTTCAACTTCCTTCCATTCCCACTAATTCTGCACCTCCTTTTAGAAAATCCACTAGGATTGATCATAAACCTGCCTATTTGTAGGCTTATCAATGTAACTAGGTGTCTTAGGTTCCTCAAATTTCTGTTTCCTTTAGTACTGCTTTCCTTTGTCTGCTTATTTTTCATCTCACAGATTGTCTGCTAGACACTCCCATTTCTGTAATGTGATTTCCTCCATTGTGGAGCCCAAATTCTATCATCAAGCGGTTCAGGATCCCAAGTGGAGAGAAGTTATGGCAACTGAGATTTCTACCCTTGAAGCTAACAACACTTGGTCTCTTACCACTCTTCCACCTCATAAAAGAACCATTGGATGCAAGTGGGTGTATATGGTGAAGTATAAGTCTGATAGGACTGTGGAAAGGTATAAAGCCAAATTGGTGGCTAAGGGCTTCACCCAAAAGGAAGGCCTTGACTATATTGAGACTTTTTCCCCTATTGTAAAGCTAGTTTCTGTTAAATGCCTTCTTGCAATGGCTGCTGTGCAAGGCTGGTACCTTTGTCAACTTGATGTCAACAATGCCTTCCTCCATGGTGATTTGAAGGAGGAGGTCTATATGGATTTACCACCAGGCTTCCACAGCAAGGGGGGCTGGTATGTGAGCTTACTAAGTCTCTATAGGACTTAAGCAAGCTTCAAGACAGTGGTTTGCAAAATTTTCCAATGCCTTACTTCTTTTAGGCTTTACATAGTCCAAAGATGATTATTCTTTGTTCACTAAGAAGAATTCTACTTCCTTTATTGCTCTATTGGTGTATGTTGTTGACATCTTAATTGCTACTAATAATAAGCATGCAGTGGATGAATTGAAAGTTTTACTAGATCAACAATTCAAGTTAAAGGACTTAGGAGATCTAAAGTTCTTCTTAGGTCTTGAGGTGGCAAGGACTGCAGATGGCATCAATTTGTGCCAAAGGAAGTACACACTTGAAGTGTTAAGTGATGCTGGTATGATAGGTTGCAAGCTAGCAAGAATACCAATGGATCAGAATCTCAAACTTAGCAAGTATGAAGGGAAGGAATTGAAAGAACCTAGTTCATATAGAAGATCAGTAGGGAGATTATTGTACCTAACTATAACTAGGCCTGGTATAACATTCACAGTACACAGATTGAGCCAATTCATGGCACATCCTAGAGAACCACACTTACATGGAGCTAACAAAGTCCTACAATATCTCAAGGGCACACCAAGGCAAGTTCTGTTTTTCTCAAGCAAGTCAGATTTGCATTTGAAGGCCTTTGCAGATGCAGATTGGGCCTCCTGCCTTGATACTAGAAAGTCAGTAACTGGGTTCTGTGTTTTCCTTGGTGACTCCTTGATTTCATGGAAGTCTAAAAAGCAACAGACTGTATCTCGGTCTTCAGCAAAATCAGAATATAGATCAATGGCAGTAGTTGTGTGTGAGATCATTTGGCTTTTGTATTTGCTTAATGACATTCAGATAAAACATCCTAAATCAGCTTTATTGTTTTGTGACAGTTAGGCAGCCCTTCACATAGCTACAGATCCTGTTTTTCACAAATGAACAAAGCATATTGAAATAGATTGTCATCTTGTAAAAGATAAAGTGTTGGAAGGGTACATCAGGTTGCTTCATGTTAGAACCAATTCAGAAATTGCAGATTTATTAACAAAGGCCTTGAATGTGCAACAATTCTCTTTGCTGGTGTCCAAGATGAACATGGTCAATATACATGCCTCTCTTCCACTTGAAGGGGGGTGTCAAGATGGAAAAAAGATTGGTAGAAGCAAGGATAAAGCAATGAAGACAAGCACTAAAGAGCAGAATGACAGTACTGATTGTATAGCTATATAAACGGCATGTAATGTAGACTTGTATATAGTTATTTAGTAATAGGCATGTGATCTGCACATGTAGCGGTTGGTTAGTCAGTTAGTTTGTTATTATTGGAGGCTCTGTTGTATATATACACACGTTTTCTCTTTGTATTGATTCATTCAGTAAAAATACAGATTTCTCTTCCAGAAGTTGCTTGTGTTTTCTCTGTTTTTCTGATAAATACATAGAAGTAATTAAGAACAATTATATAGAACATTTATGTTGATATATACATATACATACATATATATATACATATATATATAAAACGTTTCTACCAAATAAGTAACAGAAGGGTACATATTCATTGTATTACATAGAAGCATAAAAGATTCAAATTGAGCTTTTTTATGTTTTCTAAGTTTAGATATATGAATTTACATGTAAATTAGGGATGGCAATAAAAGCCCGACCCACGGGTACCTGACCCTAATGTGCCGAATTTTACCTAGTTCGATAAATAATAGGGTCGGATATGGATTTTTTTTTTTAAAAAAAAAACCTGGAATGGGTCTGGGTTTTATGCATACCCGGCCCGAACTCGACCCATATACATATATAATATTAAAAAAAAAAAAAAACCCTAGATATAAATACTTTCTTTCTCCTGTCAGATTTCATTTCCCAAACCCTAACCCTCACTCTCACCTCTCAGCTGCCTCTCTCTCTCTCTCTCTCTCTTTCTCTCTTAGGGGCTCTCACACACTGTCGTCGGCCATCCACTTTTGCTGATCTTCGAACAAACCATAATACAAATCCAAATCCTTATTGCTATCGTCATCTCTCATCGCCGTCGTTGTAGTCGTCGTCTTCGCTTCATTACTGACATTACTGTTATCACCATCATCTTCATTGCAAATCTGACAGCGAGACTGAAACAACGCCGTTGAAGCATAGAGCCTTTCAACAATCCCATCTCTTCGTTGCTTCAACTCACTACCATAATCCATAGATGCCACCGAAATCGCTGTCTCTATAAATGTCCACACATCCACACTTGAAGTCTCTAGAACCGTTCCTGAAATCATCTATATCCATTGTTTTGTCTTCTCTTTTTTTAAATTAAAATAAAATTATAAATTGTATCTGAAACGAAACAATATCATATTGAAGATTGAAAATAGTTTCTATTTGCGATTTGTATTTCTTTTCTTTTTTTGATGGGTGTGATTCGTATTTCTGTTTATGTTTGTGATCGAAACAGTTTCTATGGTTGTAAATTATTTTATGTTATTTTTACTTTTTAAAATTGGATCAGATTGGGCCACAGATTAGGGCTTCTGAACAGGCAGCAGAAGTGGCTGGACGGGGCGGGTTTGGGCCTCGCAAAAAAAAAAAACGTTTATTAAACGGGCTGGGTTTGGGTAACAAATAAAAAACCCAGATTCAGGTATCAAAAAACCCAACCTGAACTTAACTTGTTGCCATTCCTAATGTAAATATAATTGAAATAAAAGTATAATATACCAATTGAAAGGACACTTGACATGTAATTGAAATGAATTTAAAATCTAAATTCAAAAGATATTTGACATCAAACATAAAACAGTTAGAACAATTGGAAAAAAATTGGAATTTAATCTGAATCTAATTTAGACTCTCGATTGAGCTTTCACTTTTATATATTATATATGATTTGATATATATATTAAACATTCATACCTATATTTAGTATTACTAATATTGTTTTATGAATTTTTGCATCCTCTTGAAAAGTCTTTATAAGGATTTTTTTTGAAACAATACTTAAATGGTTCATTCCTGACTACTATATTTTTATAAGAAAAAAGTAGGTAATATTGTAAATAATTTTTTTGTATTTTGGTTTTAATTCTTAATGAACCTTTTTTATATAATAAAATCAATTTTTTGAATGTTTACTACATTTTTTAAGTAACTTATGAAAAATCAATCAGTATGAAAATCTATTGAAATGACACATCTAATTAGTAATTAAGTACTTAAAAATTCATGTTTATTTAATTTGCTTCCAACACATTTGAAACTACTGTAAGGACATCTAAAGTTACTTCAAATTATTTGAAAGTAATCTGAACTGAACTTCAATGGAAAATTTGCGATGTTTAAAAAATTAGATGTGTCTTTTCAATTTAGATTTTCATACTAATTGATTTTTTAGAACTTATTTGAAAATTTTAATAAGCATAATAATTAGCAACGATTAGCAACATGATCAATTAAGTTTTTTTTTTTCATAAATTCCTAATAAAGAAAGATAAATGATAATATTTTTTAGATTTTATTTATATTTTAATTAATTATTAAGAGTTTTTTTTTAAAAAAAAAAAAAAAAAAAAAAAAAAAAAAAAAAAAGACTAAACCTCACATGATTTTTTTTAAATAAAAATTCCTTCTTAAAGGAAAATAAAAAATTGCTTTAAGTTGATCTATGATTCCACTTAAGTCACATTTAAGGGGAAATCACAACTTCTCACATGTGATTTGGTTGAAATTTAAGTTGCCTACTTGTGGTTTGAAATTTGACATTTTACTCACCTGAGATTTAACTGAAATTTAAGTTGCCAACTTGTGGTTTGAAATCTTTTAATACAAGTGTTCTACTGAATTCTTTTTTTGTGTTTTTTGCATTGTTATTAATTTTGTTCCGTATTGGCCGAAACAGCCAGAAAATTCTGTGCCAGTCACTTAGCCAGTACAAATCACCCCCTCGTTCCACCTCGGATTGAATTTCGGTTCATTCCGGTCTGTTCTGGCCATTCCGGCCTATTTCGTTGAATTTCGGCCGATATATCAATTTCGGGCGGTATTGAAAAAAACATACCTTTTTACGTTTTAAACAATTTTTGTTGAATGAAATGATCCGATGGCAGTAGTCACCAACATGTCGTTGGTTTCTTGAAGGAACCCACCTCCTCACAGCTGGTAGCTTCTCCCTTTTTTTGCTTCTTCTTCTACGTTTTTGTGTTCTCTGCTTCTTCTCTTCTTCTTTTTCAATCTTTTGCATGTAGTCTGCCTTCATTGCCTTGTATTGATTTATTGTTTAATAGTTAATACTTTAATTTCTTTTAGTTTTGTGAGCCCTTCACACATTAGTCACTTATTGGGAAAGTTGAAAGTTTCAGCCCTTAGTCATTTATGCTGACTTCCAAGCCACCCCCACTCCACGTGGCTAACCTATGTCTCACCATTTTTAATTTTCTTTCCTCTTTTAATTTTATCATTACTCTTGTTATAATCAAAAAAATAATTATTAATGTTTTATTATTATTGAGTGATATTTGGGATTTGGGCTTAATAAGTTTGACATATTAGTTGAAATATGAACTTATAATTATAAAATTCTTAAAAATTTATATGGGTTTTGATGAATAACCTACAATATATAAATAAATAGCTAGAATCCGAAATGGCATACCAAAATAGATTGGTACCGAAATATTTCGTTTCAATTGACAAATCGAAACAGGTTCCAAAACGGTATTCAAAACATTGGTTTTTTGAGGAGAAAAACATAAAAGTTGAGCAAAATTATATATTTAGCCATATTTTTAATATTAGTGAGTTACAAAACTCTAACGGGGTAAACCTCATATGGGTATGGTGTCAAATTTCAAACTACATGTGGATAACTTAAATTTCAGGCAAACCACATATGGATATGTTGTAATTTACCCCCACATTTAATCATTTATCTACCCTCAAAGACTGCATCCAAACATGCTATAATAACATCCCATCCCTCTCGCTCTCTTTCCCTCTTCTTTCTCTGCATGTTGACGTTTTAGAATTTTTTTTCTTGGTTATATAGATAGTGGGGAACAGGGAAAAGGGTTGAAGGGAAGGTGGGGTTGATGTTTTGGATTAAAGAATAGCAAAACAGTAACAAGTCACATTGTGTAGCATACAACAGTGGCTTAGGATAGTTAGATTTGTGCACGAAGGGGTCTCCCGAACCACCCGTGAATTGTCGAAAGATCACTCTCTTTCTCCCTCTTGTGCATGGCACAATTTGCTCTTCCAATCTTCTTCGGAGTTAGTCTCAAAGCTTTAATATAGTGCTAAGCTCCGAAGCCACAGAACCTTAATTTGATACCCTCTCACGGATATCCTTCCAAACACCAACTTTTATACGATAAAGTATTGGCTCCCATTTCATCTAACAAATAATCAACCACCTAATAAAACCTACTTCTTTTTCTTTTCCACTTCTCGTGAAGCATCCCACAATTTGAGACAAACAACTTGTAAAAAATATCATATATCAACTATATATAATAAAACTTGACACTAAAGACTAGCCCTTGGACTAAGCATAGTATTTGCTAATTAAGTCTTTAGAAGAAGCAAAATGGAAAGAAGGCCAGCATTTCCTAGTTCTTTTGAGACCCATTTTATAGATATCCATGAAGTCTTACCCGAAGAAGAAGATAAGGGAAAAACCCAAAAGATAGATAAAGCTGATCATAAGCGTATAAACAGACCCATCAAAGTTAGAGACACTAACAAGAGACCACATAGGAGCTTAAACAGGCAGGTTTCTCTAGAGACGGGTTTTTCAGTGCACAATTGGGAGTCCAAGGCCAAAGATGATAGGAGGGTTCTTACTAGAAGTGGACGAAGTTTAGGAGGATTTGATTCGGCTAACAGGATTGGTTTGGGAGCACCGAAAGGCGATTTCAGTTTGTTCAAGACGAAATCAACTCTCAGTAAGCAGAATCCTTTGTTGCCTTCATGTAAAGAGAGGGAGACGGTGTCTCAAAGGAATGATGGTTCTACTGGGCTTGATGACTCGGTTAATGAAAGTGTTCCTGCTGGAAGATACTTTGCTGCCCTTAGAGGACCTGAACTAGACCAAGTCAAGGTAAAATTCACATTTTCATGGTAAACTTGTGTGGAGTGTGTGTGTGTGTGTGTGTGTGTGTGTGTGTGTGTGTGCGTGTGTTTGTCGCATGATTGTATCTCTTGGATTGTTCTTGCTAATGTATTGCTCGTCATGACAGCTTCTTTAAACATAATTATATGCTGCAAAATGTACGTACTAGGCAAGTATGATTAGTGATTGAAAGCATACGTTTCTCTGTCTTCATTTTTTTAGAGTTACTTTGAATACGCATTCGGTTGGTTACTGAAAAATGAATATAATTTTCACCGAGAGTTTTGTAACTATACTGGGAAACTCTTAATTTTCCAACCGAAATGTCCAAACTCCATTAATCTTAGAATAATGATTAGGTAATTAATTAACCCTTTCCAGCTTAAACTTTTAATAAAAGCAGTAGTTTATCATGTCATGGTATGATCAAAGCAAAGTGGTTTTAATTTTAAGTTCAAAACTTGGCTCTACACTTTATTTATTTATTTTTCATTCTTATCAGAACAAGTTGTCCTTTATTACCATCTAGTGTACTTGAACTGCATAATTTGATCTTTTACTATTCGAGTTCTGATTTTATTCTCAGAATTCGATGAAGAGGCTAATGTTTCAAAACTGTATCCGGTTTAGTCTCTTAAACTTAAATGCAACTCACGAACCCTTTCAATCAGATAGCCAAATGCTATATGACCAAGTTAATATTTTCAGCAAGGAGAGACCTTTGTTATTGCCATTATCTCAACTTACATTTATGCTGTTATCGTGCAGGACTACGAAGACATTCTCCTCCCAAAAGATGAGAAATGGCCCTTCCTCCTCCGGTTCCCAATTGGATGCTTTGGTATCTGTCTTGGCCTTAGCAGCCAAGCGGTCTTATGGCGTACTTTGGCGACTAGCCCTGCAACCAAATTTCTCCACATTACACCATTCGTCAACCTTGGCCTCTGGCTATTAGCCCTTGCAGTCCTTATCTCCGTCTCCTTTACCTACATACTCAAATGCATATTCTACTTTGAAGCTGTCAAAAGAGAGTTCTTCCACCCTGTCCGTGTTAACTTCTTCTTTGCCCCCTGGGTTGTCTGCATGTTCCTAGCCATTGGTGCACCTCCCATGCTAGACCCTCAAATCCTTCACCCTGCCATATGGTGCAGCTTCATGGCTCCATATTTTTTACTCGAGCTGAAAATCTACGGCCAGTGGCTTTCAGGTGGGAAGAGGCGTCTTTGTAAAGTAGCCAATCCCTCTTCTTATCTCTCAGTAGTTGGCAACTTTGTGGGTGCTATTTTAGCTTCTAAAGTGGGGTGGAATGAGCCTGCTAAGTTCTTGTGGGCAGTAGGCTTTGCACATTATCTTGTGGTGTTTGTGACTTTGTATCAGAGACTACCAACAAGTGAAACATTGCCTAAAGAGCTACACCCTGTATACTCCATGTTCATTGCTGCTCCCTCTGCTGCAAGCCTTGCTTGGCAAACAATCTATGGCGAGTTTGATGGCTTGTCAAGGACTTGCTACTTCATAGCATTGTTTCTTTATGCCTCACTGGTTGTACGAATCAACTTCTTCACAGGATTTAGGTAAGCTATTATTTCTTCATAAATTATTCACGCTGCAAAGGGAGGCTTAGCTTACCCCCCATGTAAGTAATAATTTGAAGACTGCAAAATCTTTAATTATTGATAGTATTTTAATCAATTAAAAAACCTCACCAAAAAAATAATGCAATGAGTCCTACTGATAATTTAGCTAAACACCATTTTCCATTCAAATGAAGTTATATCATCATCTCTAAATACTGTCAAACTTAGCCATTTACCACTAAATTTAACCATCACTCATAATCTTGCAGGTTTTCTGTGGCATGGTGGTCATACACCTTTCCCATGACAACAGCCTCGGTGGCAACCATCAAGTACGCAGAGCAGGTTCCAACAATTATAAGCAAGGGCCTTGCGCTTACCCTTTCTTTTGTGTCATCAACAATGGTGGCCATCTTGTTCATTTCCACCCTTCTTCATGCCTTTGTTTGGCACACACTGTTTCCAAATGATCTTGCCATCGCCATTAAAAAGAGAAGACTTGTCAAAGAGAAAAAGCCCTTCAAAAGAGCCTATGATATTAAGCGTTGGACAAAGCAGGCTTTGACGAAGAATAGTTCAGTAAACAAGGATTCTGACAAAGCGGGGCACTGAAATGATTCAATCAGAAGCTATAGTCACAATTTCTGTATCACATGGAAATAATTTTCCCGACAATGATAAGCTTACTTATATGCGTGTAGCGTCTAAATGATTTTAAAATGCACATCTTATACATACTGTGCAAGTATGCTGCCACAAAACTAGCTTTGTGAAAATTGCTTTCAAATCCAAGAATTTAAAATTAAGAAAAAAAAATCATCCAAATGGAAAGTATTGAATTTCATTTACCATGGTGTTACGGTCAATTTCCTTTTAATGCCGTTTTTGCTCTTAAATAGTTGCATCACTGCCATAGAAAGAGAACATGTATAAATATAATTTTACAAATCCAGTGATGCACAATGCAAATCCCTGGTGATTGCTGCCATAAGTCCAGTTCAGATACAAGAAGATGAATGAAGTCGGTGTAAATTTTGCTTCTCTATTTCTTGCATCAATTAACCCCTGCGTCAGCCCAGGTTTTTAAATAAGAATCTGGACTACTAGCATCCCACAGAAATTTATCTTTGCCGCAAATAGTGCAAAAATTCATTAACATACATTAACTTTGGAGGAACATCTGTATTTCATATATTTTTTTACTTTGATCATTACATTTGGTGTTGGTTCTACATAAAAAGGTGGAAAAAGATGCTATGAGGGTGAGGTGGCTTAAATTGCCTATACAACACCGGCCTTTTAATATATTTATTGGATTATGAACTAAAACCTAGAAACTGTATGAAAAGCAAAAGCTAATTCAACATAATTTTTGTGAGAACGTCAGTTTCTTCAAAGGTGAGATAACAAGATTCCATATACAGCAAAAGAGCTTGATAATCTTTGATGTGCAGTACATTCCTATGTACATTCATCAATCTTCCATCGTCAACAGCAGAAGCTCAAATCTGCTGGCAATGAGAAAAATCATTCTTGGTACTTTCCTCTTTTGCTCTCAGCGGATACCCGTGCTCCTATGGCAATTTAAAAGCAAGATGACCAAACTCAGATTGTGAGTTTTGGGACTAAGACTTGGTTGTTGTTATAAAACCAAACTGAGAATGTGAAAATTTAAGAACAGAGAGAGAGAGAGAGAGAGTTCTTGCATCAGATGTCCTTTATTCAATTGGCATACCTCTTACTCTGCAGACCACCTTCAAAGATGCCATCACTTTGAATCTGCTGTCCACCAAAAATAGGAGGTTTTCCCTTCATCGGATGCAGTATCTACAAGAGGACATGACATTACATCATCACAATGAGGAATCACCAAAAGCTTTGCATTTATTAGTTAAGTTTTTATCATTGGAGAAGGGAAAAAATTGAAATAATATATCCATAATAAAACGCAAATGCTCTTTCAGACCAAATGGCATCTCATCCCTCCATTAACAAGTACTGGAGGAAGAGGTGCAAGGATTCTGTTTGGGTACAAATAAATATTGAAATAAAGTGGCATGCTTACCTCATGTTCTGGTTGAAAAGAACTCAATCTGTTTTCTTTTGAGCCCTTATACCAAAAAAGTGAAAGAAAAGAATACTCAGTAAGGTACTAAACAAAATGATGACAAAATCAATTTTAGATATATCCATTTAAAACTTGAAAGTTAAAGTAGCAAGGAACCTTCATAGACATAGAGGTAGGGTGAGGCAATCTGAGCTGAGATCCATTATTTGGCTGGAGCTCAGCTTTCAGAGAGAGCTAGCATGCCAAAAGGAGAAGAAATGAGAAAACCAGGAGATAAAATTTTTAAATAAAGAAAAGGGAGACACAGTCACAGCAGAGTGCAACTTAATTATTTCAAGGCATACCTTGCTGAACAGTTCTGTTGGTGGGTTAGGCTGAATCCTTTTCTCAGAATGGAAATTGAATTCCTATAGAGGAAATCACAACATCATATAATCTCAGATAATTCTGTCAACAAGAAATCTAATTGATACAATGACTAGGAAATAGATAAAAATCCATAGACTACCATTGGTACTGTTGCTTCTCGCTTGCTATTTCGGAAAACACCAATATCTCCTTTACTAGAAAATATCTGCATTAGGATAGGAAATAAGTCCAAAACCGGCATTGCTAGCACAGTATTTAGCAAATGATCTAAACTAACAAAGATTACCTTCTTATTTAGAGGACGAGCTTTAAAATTGTGCATTACATCACATCCATCCTGCTTTGTAACATCCATGGTACTTGGTCTAAACAAAGCAAGAGTCATTCATAAGTAAGCACTATTGTCTCAATTAAATACACTGTCAAATGTAATTTGGGTGTTTCCTTTTTTTTTTCTTATGTTGAAGTTATGAAAAGTTTCAAACTATTACGGTATTACCTTCTGGGCTCCAGGTTTCCATTTCCTGCAACAATTGAAGTGTGATGTTTGTCCATTCCCTGAAAAGAGTAGAATTTTTAAATTTTCAGGAAAGATTACACAGGGAAATCACCAACTGCAGCCAGCATTAATAATATTAGTCATGTATCACTGGCACAATGATTATTCCAATTTGTATTTCTTGGGCTTAAACCAATGAAGCTCTGATTTAGAATAAGGTAATGTCGAAAATTCAAATAACTTGATGATGACCTTGTCAGTATTGTTGCAATTAAGAGAGGATGATGTAAAAGAAGATGTGTGTTGCATAGCCCTCTCCAATGTCTTTAGGTGAAATTCCTAGGAAGCAATAGAAAAACAAAAATTAGGCCTGCAAATACTACACAAACTTGTTCTCCAAAACAAGCAGGAAACAGATATGAAACACTTACTTGAAACTCTGGTAACTTTGGAATGCTCTTCTTTGGAAGTGACAATGAAGGGGCCTCAAGAATCTGCAAATTACAAACATGTTGATATGGTTGAGGGGAGGGATCCAAAACAGGAGCAACATATACAAAATTCCATCCGCATAAATTTCAAGTACCAACTTTTCTGTTCAATGGACGTGCTTTGAATCTACGTGCAGCTGGTTTAACATCTTCTAGTTCTGTACCATTCTTAGGCCTGAAATATGAAAATTGTCATTTGTGCCCTGCTGCCTGCTTAGACAAAAGACCATTTTATTTGTGAAGATATGACAAAATAGCAACAAGGGCTGACCTTATCCTTTGGGCCCTATTAGCTGTTTCAAGCTCAGGCTCTCTTGGAATAGTAATCTTCATTCTGCCATGAGCAGAGTTTTTATCAACTGTTTCATCCTGCAAGACCACTTTAAATGTTCAATGTTTCTTTCAAGTCCACCTTTCCAATAGTCACATTTTACATAAAAGATCCAAAATGTAAACACTTTGAAACTCTAAAACATTTTTTTGCTTCCCAGTATAACCTCAAAGCCAAACTACAATTTTTTGGCCCCTTTGGTTGAAATGGTCCATTAGAAGTAAAAAAAGGATGTCTCAATTCAATAAGTAACAGAGAGTATGACTTCAAATAAAATAAAATGACGGAAAAGAATACATGTGGCCGACCCTGACTAATTTGTTGAGAGATATAGCCAGCCCCAAAAAAAAATTGGGACAAGTCTAGGCTATTGTTGTTGATTGAAGTGATTCATTAAGTTCAGTGGGACTTTTAGTCTATTTAATGAAACCTTAGTAGCAAGGGTTATTTATCAAAAAGTTGCAAATTACAAATAGAAATTTATGAGAGTGTATATTCTAATATTTCTGGGGTTAATGTGTACAAAAAATTCAGCCTATAACAATTTTGAAATGCACAGAAGTCAAAGTTTAATGTGAGGGGCAAATGCAAGCACCAAGAGTATGTAATTAACCTTTTTAGATGGTTTGTGGACCAAATTGGCTTCCTGGTTTGTGCCTGTAACCTGTTACACAGAACAAATGGTGAGGCTGTGGCCTGCCTTATCATGAAAAAATACTTTCAAAAATATTATCAACACTAGTCTTCCAAAGAGTTGGGTCAGGTAGGTTGCCTGGAACACAGCAGCCCCCTTATATCAAAACCTTTTTAAGCGTTCTAGAAGGATTCATAAATAATTTTCAATAACATAATCATAAAAACATGTCAAATAACATGCATTCATGACGTAATTATTAGTATTGTGACATACAAAATTCTTACAACATTTTTTTTTTTTTATTAAAAAAAACAAAAACAAAAACAAGCACACTTCTAGAAAATCACTAAAATTTCCATTATGGTCAGTAACACAGCGCAAATATCCTCTGTGATGAGCTCTTTAAAATATAATCTGGCAAAAGAAACAACATAGGATGACACAATTTCTGTACCTTATGCAAGTGACCTCCCTCCAGCTTCTGCCTTTTAGAAGCTTGAGTTTCAACCCCAGAAGAATAATGTAAGCTCCTCTCCTTGTTTTGAGCCAGTTGAGACTGAAATCTAACAACAGGGCAGCAGAATATTAAAAGGGGAATATAGCATATGAGAAGACCTGCCAGATCTTGTTAAATGGGCACTGCCTTGGAATCAAGGAAAATGTACAAATTCAGGGCTTTTATACCATACTGCGTACTAAAAGGTACAGAGAACATATTAGAGTAGATACAGTATTAAACTTGCAAAAAATTTATCTTGTAATAAGTGGCCCATATTGGTGAAAAGATGAGGGAGAATCGCTTGATATAGTTTGGTCATATTTAAAGGAGAGCAAATTAATGCGCTAATGAGAGAGTGAGTTGATGCAAGTTGAGAAATTGAAAAAATGTAAAGGAAGACTAAAAATAACATTAATATAAGTAGTAAAAAAAGGAATGGCAGTTAAGGAATTAACAAGAATATGCCTTTAGATTTAATAGAATGGCAAAAAAGAATACTTGTTATTGACTATGACTAATCTATGAAAGATCCATAGTCGGCCCCAAAATAACGGGATAAGGTTCAAGAATTTTAAAAACATCACTTCAATAACTGTTTGTTTAAGATGTTCACCCATCACCATAAGGACTAATAACAACATAAATGAAGAAAACAGTGTTTCCAAAAGTCACCTGGAACCATTAACTTGGACAGGCCGATTTTGCTTAGCCAACTGGCTAGCCGTAGGTTTCATCAAGGTTGAGCTCCTAGGAAAAAAGGGTTTGACAGCAGACTTTGCTTTAGCTTTTAGCTTGTCAGTGGATGGGTGATTGTAATATGTCATGCCTGCAAAGATAGAGCATCAGAAACACAAAGTCATAATAAATTAGCAATAATGAGAAGACAATCTTAAGAAACATGATTAAACTATGGAAGATGCAACTTATTTTTATGTTAAAATTGTTGAATTTTAACATTTGTAATGCATGGATCAAGAGACCACACACATTCCAGACTGTAAGTTAAGATGGCTCAACAGAACTTAATCAAACCTTATGGTAGTGAAAATTATATGCCTCTGCGAATTTGAATAATCACTACAAATTGCTGTATTGGTAAGTCTTTAACCCTCTGGAAAGATCATTTATGACATGCATTATTTGTCAGGGTAGAAAGATGGTCACCTGTAGTTAATTCCAAGGGTTGATTCAGAAATTTCTGCAGATTGCCACTCTGTAATTTAGTGAAGATCCCTCTATCCATTCCTTCACACTCTGGAAGACCATGTAAGACATCATACATTCATACTATTAGACAACCACAGTCCAGAAAAGAAACAGAATAAAGATGCTACAAAGGTTGTTTTGAAAGTTCTTTTTTTATTTGTTTTTTCCCACACCATCCACCAACAGATCCACTGAAATTTGTCTCATTATGTTTATAGATAGTCCAACTACAGAGTCACAATATTCATTCTTTAATTACTAACAGCTGGTTGCAAAAAAAAAAAAAAAAAAAATGCAGTAAAGAAAACTTGAGGAGTTCCTAGCCAACAACAAGCTTGGCAATAAAGGGCTTTAGATGCTTGTGGTTTGGGACTCAATCCTAAAGGTGTAATTTGTAAGGAAACTGTTTGTGAAAGCCTTAAACCTTGAGAGTGAACTATGTCTACAATACGCACCTCATATCAAAATAAATATGGGCTATCATCAAAGAATGATGCACTGCCATCATCCAATGGAATCAACCAGCCACAGTGCTACAATTTGAACTATATACTCCACTATTACAATGCCTGTAAAAGTACTATATCATACTAGCAGTGGAAGCAACAGAGTGACAGCATTGGTATAATGAAGGAATTGACCAGATAAAGAGCCTGTTTGTCTCTGTGATTTCGTGCGGAAAATCAACAAATTCAAATGATAACGTGGAAAAATTGGCGTTTTTCTTTGCATTTGTAAAGCCAGGCAAAAAGCTTGTTTTCAAATCACAGCTCATGGGATGTTTTTTCAAAAAAAAAAAAAAACCCCATTTTCACATCAATGGCATCTTTTCACAAATTTTACCAAACACTTGACTATATGTTTCCAAAAATTAACTTTTTTAAAATCGCAACTTTTCAAACAGCTGCGCTAACCCAAAGGAACACTAAATAACGGCAATAATCTTATTGACAGGAATTATAGCACTTGGGGTCATAATATTACAATCATAGGACAAGTTGAATAGAAGATAACAGGCATAAACAATACCTTTGCTATTGACATCTAATGCACAAAAATCTCGGCCCACGCCAACATCAGACTCCATTGTACTTTCTACATTCTTTGGTTTTGGTGAGGTATTCACATTTTCCAGCAGAATATCCTCTCTCTTAACTAACTTTGTCACAAAAGCTGTAACAGAAAATACACAAAATTCAAATTAAACTAAAAATATATATATATATACATAAGCCTATATAACTCACAGAAATTGATTTTTTTTTATTAGGAAAATCAAAATCACACACAAACGCACAAATTGAGAATGAAAAGTGACACATAATGCACTCGGCATTGGATTAGATTTTTTTTTATTAAAAAAAAAAATTGAAAACTTTTATAAAAATGAAATAATTAGTATTTTATTATAAGATTGAAATGAGATTAGGGTTTAAGATAGAGGTACTGACGAGAAGGAGGGTACTCCTTGGCGGACTCGAACCAGAGCTCAGCTTCACAAGCCTCCGCTCGACTCTCCGCTCGACTCAAATCGAAGTACATTGCCGCTTCGAACTCATAGTCAAAGTCCACTTCACGAACCTCAAACACTGGCTCAACCTCCATTTCCATTTCCATTTCCACCTCCATCTCCTTCTCTCTCTCTCTCTCTCTCTCTCTCTCTCTCTAGAACCTTCTCTTTCTCTCTCTACATCCGAGCCTTCTTTCACTCACTACTCTATCTCTCTCTCTCTCTCTCTGTATGGAGCTCCGAATCCGATCCGATAAAAATCCCCTTCTAATAATAAAAAGTTTGGAAATCCGAGCAGTGCTTTGTAGCAGAGAACCGGCGCAGATTTCGCTGCGTTTCACTGTAGCAAACAAAGAATCAAAGAAACCGAAATTTCAAGTAGCTTAAGGGTACAAATGTTGAAGCGCAAGGTACGACTATAAACAGCACGATTTCGTTTTTTGTTTGTTTGTTTATTTTATTTTTGTTTTATAGTGCCGAGGGTTCGCATTTCCTACTTTTGTAACGATCCAAAAATTTTGAATTAATGGCTCCGGGAGAAACATTATTTAATTCGTTGAGCAAGAGGCTTTTTGGTAATTTCGCATTTGGTGGTGAGGGGTATGATTGTAATTTCGGGTCTCCAGTTCCTGAAAGACAGGGTGGAGGCAAGTAGTATCGGGGTTTGGGCTTTTCGTTTCGGGCGGCGTAACCTTGTCGGACCACTCTGAAATTTCGGCGCGTTGGGGATTTGCCCTTGGGATTTCAAGATAATTGCAAGATTGACCCTAACGGTTTTATTCGTTGTCAGGTTGATAAAGAAAGGGGGCCCACCCAGGCATCAGCACAATTCAAATAAGACATTAGAATGAAAGGGTAAAAATGGAATTAAGGAAAACAATTCATACTACTAATAAATTCCCTTAAATTTCTGACACATAATAATATTGGGAATCCTCCACTATTGTTTTAAATAGGAACTGCTATAAATACTGGTGAAATATATTAATGTTATTGACCTTCGTACCTTGGTAGAGCCAACATTTCTTAAAATGACCAATATTAAACTAAGAGCATTCAGGTGCTAAAATTCTATTACATTCTATTTTACTGTTTTAAAAAATTATTTTATCAATTATACCATACTATTTTATAATATTTTTAATATTTTAACTTTTATTTTATAATACAATATATTAAAATAATATTTTTACACAACAAAATAATACTCCTAAAATCCAAATAAAAATAAAAACCCAAAACCTAGTGAGAAAGAGAGAGATGAATTGATAAATTGAATAAAATATTAGTTTTTTTTTTTAGAATAGTGTTATAGTGCAATTCTACCTTAGAATTGCACGGTAGCACTATTACAAATTTTTTTGCAATAATTGGTGTTTGCAAGTCTTAATGCTGGGCTTGTCTGGTGCATTAATGTTAAAATTCTCTTATATATGGCATTTGCAATACCAAATATGAATGCTCTAAGTTTCTAACTATATATGAGGCAACAATCTAACCCTACATTAAAAAATAATAAAATTATGTTTGTTTTACATGAATCTATAACCAGTTGAGGAATTTTAGAATAGTGATAACTTGTTCGGGCCAAAACATGATATTGGGAAGTAATTTGTATGGGTATGGGAGTTTTGTAATTATCATTATTATTATTATTATTATTATTAGGTACACGAAAAAGTAATAACAGGTGGTATGAGAATTTAGTCATCAAATGGGAAATGGGAAATGGGAAATGAGGATAGCAATGCATCAATTTTGCCTTGAGTGATATGTGATGTGATATGACATGACCTCTCTCTGTGTTAAAAGAGGCAATAATCTTTGTGGTAAAAGTCAACACAAAATGGCATATTCTTCTGGTGAAAAAGGCACCTATGAAATTGCACTTCATTTGTTAAAAATAAGTCCTTTTTAGACATATTCATTTTTTTTTTTAAAAAAAACTACAAGAAAAAGTCCTTAGGAGATAAAAATAAGAGGAATCATCTCTGATTTGTATTAAACCGGGTGGGTTCCCTTGCTCAGGTTGCTTGATAAATGAGATAAATACTTTGCAGATAAAAATTGTCAGATGCACCCCAAATTTATACATGTTCATTCAGCTTCTGCATTGGATGCCATTCACTGCCTACGTTCGTTCAGTGTGGGCATTGGATACCACTGGTGAGGTACGTTCGTTCAGTATGGTTAAAGAATAATAAATATTATAAAAGATGAGGAATTTTACTACATTCTTATATAAGCTACCAAATAAATCTACGGGTACCTCAAAAATAAAAAATAAAAAGTAAATCTTGGGGACACAACATATTCACAACAAAATCTAACTAACAAGTTGTTAATGGTAAGTTTATGACAAAAATACAATTAAAAAAAAGTTGTTAATAGTAAGTTAAAAAATAATGTCAGTGATGAATTTAGATGAAAACTAATAATAACTTCTCACCTAGATTTTATTGTGAATTGTGAAAATGAAAAAATTGCGCTTGTGGAACTACTCTAAGCTAACAACTTTTTTTATATATAGATAGTTATAATATGCTGCTAAATTTGCAATAGTTATGTCCATACAATAGTTATGTCCATAGACATCTTTGTTAAAAACACTAAGAAGTGTTAGTTAACCTAAAGATCATTTATGCATCTCTGATAACGCCTTAAAATGTATACTTGTTATATATTTAAGTGGACGTTATCTCCTTATTACTATACTTAATTTGTATAATTAAGTCATGATTTGTATTAGTTCCTATTATTTATTTTTACATAATTTCCTGAATAAGATGTCATTTATTGCGTGTAGTTTTCTACTTTCAAGAAATCATATGAAAATGATGAGTTTACAGAAGTTTGTGAGAGAATGGAGACTAAACTAGAATTAAAGAGGAACTAAAGGACCATGCTTAAATGTTTAAATAGGTGTAGCCGGAGTGCTTGGGTCATCTATCATGTTTGGAAGTTTCAAATAAGGAAATAAATCAAAGAGACAGAATTTGAAAAGGAAAAAATCAGATTTGAGCACTGAACAGTGATAAGTATTTTGAGTGTATCTCTCTCCTCAAAAATCCAATTGACACAAGGCTAGATTGGTTGGAACTGTGACTTAAATATCTACAACTTTCCAGTTTTGAGTTTTTTGAAATTCACAACTTTTTAAGGCCAAAATTAATTCACAAATTATTGCTGTAAATCTGGACAAAAATTAAAATAATAAAAGTTTTATTTTCTTTGGACACTTTGACGTTAGGGTTTTGAAGGAAGGCTGTGTAGAACTAATTTTGGAGAGAAAAACCTTGTATTTCTCTTTCTCTAATGGTAGCCTAAACTCTTTGCTAGGGCTGGGGTTATGTTTCTTCTATACGGTATGAATATTCAACGTGATTCTTTCTAGGATTTTATCAATAACATATTTGATTGGTCAATTAGATTTCTTTTGATATATTAGTTCTTCCATACTTTCAATAAGTTCAATCATATTTTTCTTATTGTTTAGATGAATTTCTAATAGTTTCAAATAGAAATTAGGTTTTAAAGTGAATGGGTTTTTTGAAAACTTTTCTAAACGCATTATTAATCTAGGTTATCATGCATTCTTGAATTGTTTCAGTTCAACCGAATCATAAGTATTTGATTGTATAAGAACAATTAATTATGAAATATATAATTTCTTAGATCACAAAAAATTTCATATCGATATAGTGAAACACCCCAATGCCCTAGTATTTACATTATTGATTTAAATAAGTTTTTATTATTATTCTTGTTAACAATCACCAAGCAAAAGTACTTTTCTTCTTCATCCAAATTGTTGTTTAATTATATTGTCTTTGAATTTATCCTGCTTCTTGTGGTTCGACCTCAGTACTTCGAGAATTATATTACTACGATCTCCTGCACTTGGGAGTGAGCAAGTAATCTCTTGATGTCATATCTCTTAGGGAGGATTTGGTTCACCGTAATGTTACATTATGTCATAATATTACGTTATTATAATCTTCCATTAATGTAATCTCAACACAAGAATACAACATTACATTGTTTAGAAAAGTTATAAGATTAAAATGATGTGATATATTTTGTAATTTTAAATTATAATAATGTTAGAAAAAATAAAATAAACTAAAAATCTTAAAGTCACATCATCGCAATATGCATCACATCAAGAGCATATCATAAATAATCAAGCCACCCCTTACCTATCAGTAAGTGCAATGGCTTAATTTTTGCTAGAGATTTGTAGTGTTATGAAGAACAACACACAAGAAAATATCTCTCCACCCTCTTGTCAATTCTTTGACCATGGTAAGCCTTAATACCGTTTCTAATGATATTGCAAGTCTATTGTATAATTTTGTTATCTAGTAATTACTTATGACTATCTTGAAGTAATTTGGATGGTTAACTGACATCAATATAACAAGGAGTGAATTATATGTAAACTCTACAATTTTTTTTTATTTTTTTTTTTGTGGGTATGGTTCCTCTACTAATAATAATGTTACACATGACAATAACCTCATCACATTCATTGGTATTTCATGTCACACTAAACAATACCTCAACATTTTTTTTTTTTTTTTTTAAATTCTGGGATGGACCAATTTTCTTTTTTCTTTTTTGGATACACGAGGAAGCTCCTATTCTCACCCCATCAAAAAAAAAAAAAAAAAAAAATCCATTGATAAAAGATGTAAATCCATTGAATTTATTAGATCTTTTTCTTGCAACCGCTATTACTTTGAGAACTCAATGGCCTTTTCCAGCACTTCAATGGAGGGCTCATCATCAAACCATAGAAGTGTTTGATTTCTTGGCAATACATCTATAGGAGAGATATTAACCCAGGCCCAACCCACTTAGAATGGGCTGGTGATGGGAACCTAATACAATTAATTTATAGAGATGGGAAAGCAGTTCAACGCTTAAATTCATTAAAACATGCGGCTTAATGATTAAAGAAACAAGGTAGACTCTACAGATGGCCTAATATTGATAGAAATTAGACAAGGAAAAGTGAATTCTTGTTTATTACTCTCCTCGAGCTTGCCAAGGATGAATTGTGCTTTAATGGAATTACAAGATGTAGTAAGGTTCTTCTCTCTTTCTCTCTCCTATTTTTCCCATCCCTTTTCAAGGAGGATCTTCCTTCCTTTTATAGCCATTTGAATTGCATCTTAGCCTTCCACTTGGAATGCTACTGATCTTTCTTTGGATACTTTTCCCATCATTGCCTTGCTGCTGGTGGTAGAGTAGGACATAGGTTGTGAGGGCATTATTTAGGGGTCATTATGCCATTAATGCGGCAAGGCGAGTTGTTGCAAAGCATTTTAATGCAAAGGTGATGGATGCTTTATCTAGAAATTTCCTCCCTCTTTTATTTGTATGTCACCATGGTCCTTCTCGGCTTCCAATCTCATAACTCTTGCAGCCTACCTCCTATCTCTAGAGGGGTATCTGTTCCTTGACCTCCTTGAGTGGGCTGCCACCCTCAATTTTCTTGATCCGCCTAATACTTAGATTGTCTTGATTAGGCTGGGTTTGATTTGATAAATAGTTTGGCCCAATTACTTCTCAAGTTGATCTCGTCAAGGGTTTCTTCTTTTTGGACTCCCCCCCCCCCCCCCCCATAATTTTTAACGCATTTTCCATTAAAAAAAATGCTAAATTGTATTGATTTTTATTTTTTGTGGTAGCAAACATAAAAAAAAAAATTATGAAAAACATTTTTTTAAAATAAAATCATAAAAAACAAATGGACATTAAATGTGACTGAGAGAGGTTGAATTAAGTATCTATATTTCCATCCTTATCCAATATATATATACACACACAAACACATACATTTCCATCCAAATATAGTGCTATTTACTTAGCCATCATTTGCAAGTATAATGCCAAAGTAAAGTAGACATCTAAAACAAATCACCTTTGGACTTGGTTTAACATAGAGCCAATCCTTTTTGGTAGAAAGGGGAAATTTCATAAAACACTAAACAAGAACAACACAGTTATAGGCCATCCCAGCAGAATCAAGACTCAAAAGCAAGGAAACTTCCGCTAGGGGGTCTAAGAAAATTACAAAGTCATGGGAGATCAAAGCTCCCTTCTAGTGAGCGCATTAGCGCACTTATTCACCTCATGATAACAATGTTTAACTTGGACTCTAGGAATATTGCCTAGCTCGGTCTTATAGTCACTCACTAAAGTATCAATGCAATTTCGATGGCCATCTAGTTTCTGCAGAAGATCAACAATAAGCTTGGCGTCCAATTCAATGATCATAGCAGGAAGCTTGAGAGCTATGCATAATCTGAGTCCATCACGTAATGCCCATAGTTCCGCAGCCACACTAGTCGAAAAAACCCACATTTCTAGCATTACCTTTAAGCCACTCTCTCTTATCATTTTGGACTAGTCCTCCACCACCCATCTTCCCTGGATTGCCAAGCGAGGAGCCATTCAAGTTAAGTTTGAACCAGGTAGGAGGAGGGAAGCGCCAACTAACTGCAATCTATCTTCGGCTGGAGGTCTGAATTGCATTGATACCAATGTAAGCAAATTCCGTTGCTTTTGCCAGGACATCTGACTTTAGATTTTGCTGCCCACTCTCATGTTGAAACACCACACCATTCCTATTCAGCCATAATGTCCATATGCCAAAAGAAAAGATGATACCCCATCTGATATCCGAGTTAGGAGAGGTTTTAGAGTTGTAGCAATTCTGTCTAAGCCATTCAAAAGTGTATAAACCAAAGAAGATAGAAGCAGACATTGGAGGAGATAAAGAGTTCCAAAGATTACAAGCAATATGGCAATCTCTAAGAACATGCAAAATGGACTCCGAACCTTCCCTACACAATTGACACACCGGTGAAACTTCCATTCCTTTTGCTGCAAGAACAGTGCTAACTGGAATACTCTTGTGTAAGCACTGCCACACAAAACACTTTATTTTCAGGATAGTGAGGGCCTTCCAAATCCAATCCCCATCAAAGCAGCCTATGTAGTGTCCTTCCTCTTCCAAGCTTGCAAGTTTATAAGCTTCTTTTTAATTCAAAATTCCCACTAGGAGAAGAAGACCAAGTGATGTGATCTGCATTTCATGCATAAAAGGAAATAGGGGTAGCCTTAATTTCTGAGATCAATCTGTCAAGGAAGGAAAAAGAGCATCCACGCCAAGTCCAGCTCGAGAACCCAGTCACATCTTTTAAGGCAATTTGATCTTCTCCTCTATTAAGGGGTACTGCAATTAAACTCTGAAGTGGTCCTCTATCCAAACATTTATCGAACTAGAGAGATAACTTGCTGTCCTTGCCAACAATTCATTTCGCTTCTTTTTTAAAGGCTGATTCACCCTTTCGAATAGCTGACCAAGTAACTGAACAAGACTTGAATGAACGAGAATTGGACGACCTCCTTGGGGAGCAATACTTTTGGGAGAGTACTCTAGCCCAAAGAGAGGAAGGCTCAGTATGAAGTCGCCAATTTAACTTGGCTAGATTGGCAATATTCTTAGCTTTGGTAGCTTGAATACCCAAACTCCCATCTTTCTTAGGCTTTGTAATTTTCTTCCAACTCACCAAATGAAGCCTTTTCTTGCTCTCTGACGAACCCTAAAGAAAATTGCGACTAAGTCTATCAATCTATTTAGAATCTTTGTAGGTAGAGCTACACATTGCATGACATAGTTGGGGATTGTGGTAGTCACGACTTGGGTTAAAACAAGCCTACCAGCAAAGGAGAGCAAGTTAGCTTTCCACCCAGCTAGTGTGCTTTGCACCCTCTCAAAAATAAACCCAAAATCTTAGGGTACAAACGAGTATTTAATAGAAAACCTCAAATATTTCCTTAACGAAAGAGTAGAGTGGAAGCCCAAAATGTCACACAACTTAGTCCTAATATCAGAAGACACACTGGGAGAGAAGAAGCCTCGGGATTTCTCACGACTAACCTTTTGGCCTAAAATACTACAAAAGGAGTCCAACACCTCCCTAATCGCCATACAATTCTTCCGGTTAGCCCTTGCGAAAAGTACTAAATCATCCACGAAAAATAAACGTGAGAAGGCCGGACTGCTCTGAGAAGCCTTGATGGGATTCCAATGATTGGAATTACACTTATCAGCAATGAAAGCTCCCAAAACTCCCGTACACAATATGAAGAGATAAGGGAAGAAGGAATCACCTTGTCTAATACTCTTGGATGGAAGGAACGGCTCTAAGGCACCTCCATTAAACAAAATGGAGATAGACGAAGAAGAGACACAACTCATAATTAAGGTGATCAGCTGGTTGGGAATCGTGAAAAGAGTAAGAGTGTCCCTGATGAAACTCCATTCAAGTTGGTCATAGGCTTTTTCCAAGTCAATTTTAATTGCCATGCTCCCATTTCTACCCCTCTTCCTAAACATGGAGTGGATAATCTCCTGCACAATAATGGCATTATCAACCCCTTTCTGACCCGGTACAAAAGTTGTTTGAAGCTAAGAAACAAGTCCAGGAAGCAAGGGCCTTAGTCTAGCCACAATGATCTTAGTGACTATCTTATAAACCATGTTACATAAGCTAATAGGGCGGTAATGATTGAAGGTTTTGGGGTTTTTATGTTTAGGAATAAGAGTGATGATAGTCTGATTAAGATATTCTGGAATCTTCCCCGAGGCAAAGATACTCTTCACTTCCTCTCACACAGTGTCACCCACCAATAACCAAAATCGATGAAAAAACCCTGTATGAAGGCCATTAGGATAGAGAATTTTGAAAGCCTTAAGAGACCACAAACTAGCAGTAATATCTTCATTGGATACTGGTCGAACAAGATTCTCTGCCTCAACCTCATTTAGACAATTGTTTCAAAACAGTGGATTCTAAGCAGACTTGAAGGCATAGCTGTGGCTAGAAGTAAAAAGATCCGAGTACCCTTTTCTAATAAAGTCAGCTATTTCTCTTTCCCCTTGAATCCAATTACCAACACTATCTTTCATGCTTGAAATACAGTTTCTCCTTCTACAAACCAATGCCGAGGTGTGATAAAAATTGGTATTCCTATCCCCTTCCACTAGCCAAGTTATCTGGGATTTTATGGCCCAAAACTCCTCCTCCAACTCGGCAATTTCATGTCAACTCTCAATTCTCTTTCTAAATCCACTAGAAAATTATTAGGATTAATCGACAAGGTTGCTTGTATACCCCCAAGTCTGGCAAGGACTCTTTTCTTATGTTGAAACAAATTCCCAAAAATATTTTTATTCCATATCCTTGCTTTATCCACAAAAGTTGAAACGGCTACAGAGAGCCTAGTTAGGCTAGTCCATGCCTCTCTTACAACCCCCAGGAAGTTCGAGTAAGTCAGCCACATTGGCTAAAATCAAAAGGGGCGCGGAAACTTGACATCTTGACTCATATTCAGACACAACAACATAGGACAGTGGCCAGAGTGTGCCCTTTCAAGATGCTGAACAGATGCCTCAGGAAATAAGCCATTCCACTCTGCGTTGACAAATACCCTATCAATTCTTTTTTGGATGAGATGAGTTAAAAGGGCGTTGATTCGACCACGTGAATCGAGTCCCAAAAAATCATATGTCAATCATCCTACAAGAGTCTAGGTAGTTTTGGAATCGTAAAGCTCTACTAATATTCACAGATCTCCCCCCGAATTTATCCTCTCCCATTAGAAACTCATTGAAGTCCCCTGCCATCACCTAGGGAAAGGAATGGAGATCAGACACAACCTTCAAATTATCCCAAAGAAGGCGCCTCTCTACAAATCTCGAACTGGTGTAAACTGCAGACAGTAACCACGGAGTATTGGAATATATTGGAGTGACCAAAGCATGGATTTCTTGTTCTGTCACCAAAAGCTTTGTTACACTCACCCGAGAGCTATCCCAAAGCAACCACAAGCCACCAGATAAACCAATAGTATTAGCAAATATTGCCCCATTAAAATGCAACCTGTCAGCAGTCCTTTTCGCCCTATCACCACTAGCTTTAGTCTCAGTTAGGATCAAAATAGCAAGATTGTGAATACGAGTCAAATCAATAACATTATTACAGAAGGTGGGATTAAGAGTACGCCTACAGTTTCAGATAATTAAATTCATATTTACAACTCAAGTAAATGAAAACCAGTAACTTAGGAGGAATTTGAAACCTCACCTCCTTCATCAGATTGCATATCCTCAATAGGCACCTTTAGGACCCCCAACTGATCACAATGAAGCTTAACTTCCACTGTTTCTTTTGCCTCACCCTTTGCCCTGATCGGAGTGCTAGGTCAATCCGCTTTAGGGAGCAAGATGAGATACGCACTACAGCGTGCTCCGAGGGAATTTGGCTTTCCTGATTTGCAATCTCCATTAGGGGCGGTCTTGCTAAAGCTGAACTCGGGATGATCTCCATCCCATCCTCACCGCCGTCTACTCCCATAAGCTCATCTTCCTTCTACTTTATTCGGTCATCACTAATTTCCAAACTTTGCTCCTCCCTAGGAGCGCCTACACCAGTTAAGTTCACAGTGGGAGCCCTTGAACCCCCGACTTTAAATTCCCGAAATTCTGGTACAGAAAAATCCGATGAACCCAGAGAACTTATCCCTTTGCCTTTTGCCGTTGAATGAGTGAATGGGTTGACACCCACCTCTTTCCAAACTGAAGAAGATTTTTTAGTGTTATCCTTCCTACCCACGACTTCTCAGGTTTTCTTTTTTTTCTTCAAAGGTCTTGGCTTGATGCAATGGGCTTAGCATCTAATGCTTTACCCCCATGCATGGGCTTATTCAAAGAACTGGGCTCATCAGAATGCTTAACCCAATTTGGACCATTATCCGGATTTAAAAAGGATTTTCACGCTTTCTCCTAGCTGTCCCCATTAGCTTTATCAGAGTCCAAAGCACGCCTGAATGGGCTAGGAGCATTGTTAGGCCTTGGGTTTTGGTCATCAGGCCCTAAATGAGAAGTTTGACTTCTACCTTTTGGTGCATTTCTGGTGGGTTGCCTCTTTCATGCAACAAGGACCCAAGGTCCAAAGGTATCTTCTACCTCCTTTGACAATTTTTGTTTTCCTTCATCTTGGTTGTTTCTCACTTCTACTTCTGCCCCACCCTTCGCTAGAGAGCTGATCTTGTAGTGGCAGTTCTCCGCCTTGTACCCCACATGACCACACGCAAAACACAGGGAATTAATCCTCTCATATTGGACAGGTTCGTCTATCCCCCCCATCTTTAGAAGTTTAATAATTGGCTCATTGAAATTTACTTGAACGCAAAGCTGAGCAAACCTTCCTCGGGATTCAGTTGCCGTGTGAGTGTCAATCCTCAATACAAGTCCGATAGCTTAACATATCTCCTTCAATGTGGACGTCTCATAGTACTCTATTGGGAGCTCAAGGAGATGGATCCAGACCGCCACTGATGAAAGGTTCACTTTGGATGATTTGAAATTAGGCTCCCAACACCTGATAGACAAGTAATGTCCTTCGACGAACCATGGCCCTTCCCTTAGAACTCTAGCATGATCCTCCTTAGCTTGAAACTTGATTAGAAAGAAGTCATTCCCTAAGTCAACACAATCCATTCTCCTTATAGGTTTCCACAGACTTATGATGCGAGAATGCAAGAAATGATATCCCACAATTTTCCCAAAAACCTTGACAATTAGTGCATTTGTCCATGGCGCTCTAATTCTCGTTTTTGTGCTTCTGAAGAACTTCACAACCTTTTCCCCGATTGGTAGCTCCAGAAATTCATCATTAGACTTCGCTTCAATGTCCATACTAAGCCCGAAACTAAAAGCTTGCTCGAAAGCCCCAAGAATCTCTCCAAGCAGTTTTTCCTTATAAGAACTACTCCTCTCCTGTGTGGACAGGGGAGAGACAGATTGTAGGGAGCCCAAACTATGGTTTTCCTTAACCTTTTTAGTGCTTCGTTAAAGCTCTGCATCCTCTTCGCATGACCGAATGGCTGTTTTGCTCATCCTCTCAGTATCTTAGAGGGTTACTCAATTGAACAATAATTGGGCTGGGTCTGATTTGATAAATAGTTTGGCCCAATTACTTCTCAAGTTGATCTCGTCAAGGGTTTCTTCTCTTTGGACTCCCCCAACCCCCCTCCCTCCCCACTCCCCCCTCCCCTCAACATCCATATATGCTGTTAAGGAATGAGAATATCTTGAATAATTTTTAATGCATTTTAAATTAATAAAATGCTATATTGTATTGATTTTTTATTTTTTGTGGTAGCAAACATAAAATAAAAAATAAAATAAAAAATTATGAAAAACATTTTTTTTTTTATAAATAAAATCATAAAAAACAAATGGACATTAAATGTGACTGAAAGAGGTTGAATTAAGTATCTATATTTCCATGATTCCATCCTTATCGAAAATATATATATATATATATACACACACATACATTTCCGTCCAAATACAATGTTATTTACTTAGCCATCATTTGCAAGCTATATAATGCCAAAGTAAAGTAGACATTTAAGACAAATCACCTTTGGACTTGGTTTAACATTGAGCCAATCCTATAACTATCAATCTCCAAAAACATTATCCGTTAAGTTGTCAAAGATTCAGACCATAAACTCACACCGATATTGCCCTCAAGCATTCAAGCATCAAACTTAAGCATCCATCGTTTCATGCAAGTCTAATGTTATTTACCTACAGGGCCATTCCTCAATACTATATGATCAAAGTATTCCTAAATGTCTAAGTACTTACATTAGTCAAAGAAGATTATACTAAAAATTTCAAGGGTAATCTCAATCAAAATTCATTATATTCAATGTAAAAGACCTTAAAATTAGTCTCAATTAAATTATAGAACAAGTTAGTGAATTTTATAAAGGACAAAGTTTAGCTACAAAATTGGTTATAACCTTACTTCATATCTTTTTATTGAATGCGAATTTTGACAAATCCACTATTGGATTACATTTCCTTCTTATATCCTTCATACTTATAAAATTTCTAGAAAATTAAAGATCAATAGATATGTCATCAATAAATTGTTTAAATTGCAAATTTTTGTAATTTAAAATTATGCATAAAATATAATTTTATGGATCATATAGTAAATAATATCTAATTGACACAAAATTTGACATGTGTATTAAGAGTGTAAAGAATATGCAATTCAACAGTTAGATTTTCAAAATATGTAATAATATTTATTTTATTGAGTGAATTTGTAACCTTGGTCTACAACCAATTTTGTAGCTAAACTTTGTCCTTTTATAAGTTACACTATTTGCAAAGGACTAAGTTAGACCTACTCTTAAGAAAAAAGAAGATAATTTGTTGATTTGCAGTGGAAAATCCTTCTTTATGGGTAGTCTTTCTCTTTATATAGATTATAGAAAAAAAAAATGTAGTTTTCTCCGCTAATTTGTAATTAGTTCACAAAGCAATTTGTCCTTTTATAAGTTACACTATTTGCAAAGGACTAAGTTAGACCTACTCTTAAGAAAAAAGAAGATAATTTGTTGATTTGCAGTGGAAAATCCTTCTTTATGGGTAGTCTTTCTCTTTATATAGATTATAGAAGAAAAAAAATGTAGTTTTCTCCGCTAATTTGTAATTAGTTCACAAAGCAATGTGATAGTTTGTTCTTATCATACAACCCCTACACAAGAGAAGTAGTTTTTAATTAACTTCTTAAAGCTAGAGCTACTTCACAATGCGAGGAGAAGGTAATCTTTGCTTGTACAAGGGGAGTTAAACATTTATCTCTCTATAATACTCTGTCATTACTGGAAAATAAAAATTAGTATGTCAATAGCCATTTTGGGAAATGATCCAGCCAAAATGGTGGAATGGTTTCTTGAAAAAAAAAAAAAAAAAGACTAACTTACAAAATCAGTCTTTCTACTTTACACCATATTTTAATTTGGTCTCTAATTTTTCAATTGTGTTAATATGGTCATTAATCTTTTTAGTATTGTGTCAATTTTGTCTTTACTGTTATCTTTTGGATGGAAAAAACTGATGTGTAAAATGAAATAATAAAAAATCATTTTTCAAGCTACGTCAACTGCTAATTGTGCCGTTACGTTAGAAAAAACTCAAATTAAATTGAGACACGTGAGAGGTTTGCTTCTCTCTATTTTGTGATTTCTCTCTCTATATCATTATTTCTCTCTCTCTAGAGATTTTGGAAAGGTCTTGTGCAGTTGTGCACGAATAATTGTGCAGTTGTGCACGAATAATTAAAATAAGGGCTAATATCAGAGCTGCCGTGTAGCCAGTAAAAGAGACCTGAAGTTTTTACAAAGACCAAATTCAAAGGAAAGAAATTGATATCAGAATTGGTCCCAATTATCTGTTAAGAAGTTTAAAGATAGTATAAATAAAAGATGTTACCTGTGAAAAATGTTGTCCTATGTCTTTTTCTCATTACCTTTGGTGCAGTTAGAATTAGATAAATGTTTGATGGATGTAGTGTCAATTCTTTTCATAAGTTTGGTTATCTGCAATGGCATATGGCATATCGGATTAGAAGGAAGGCACTTGACAATTGACATAGCAACCCTTTTGTAAGCAAAGCCTAGAGGTTGCGTAGTTTTTTTTTTTTTTTTTTTTTGAGAAATAATTACAACATGCTGCTAACCCCGTAGCTCGAACCCTTTCCCCCCCCCTAAACCCCCAAGCACTTTGTACATGGGGAGGTTGCGTAGTTTTGAGAATGAATGATCTGGTCTCCCCTTTATTTCTGGTACTTTGCTTATAAATAGAGAAATTTTACCTCATCAGAGATGGAGTAGTGATTTTAGAATCTATTTAGTTTTCCCAAACTTATCTTACGTGGGCAGATTTTAATTTTTTTTTTTAATTGATGTGGTGGCACAGTTAGCAGTTAAGATGACATTAAAAATAAATTTTTATTGTTCCATTTGACACGTCAGTTTTTTCCATCTAATAGATAATTGTAGAAACTAAATTGACATGACACTAAAAAGGGTAAGGATCAAATTGACACAATTGAAAGGTTATGGACTAAATTGAAATATGGTGTAAAAAATAGGAATCAACTTTATAATTTATTCAAAAAATAATTAATTACACGTGAAATAATGCCAACTCAACATTACCTAATAAGCACAACAAGAATGTGACGACTTTCTCCCTTGAAATCGCATTTTCAAAAGATGACTTTACGCACACATAAAAATCCTAAATAACTTGAAAAGAATGTTATTTAACAGAAAAAAAAAAAAAAAAAAAAAAAAAAAAGTTAAAAAAAAAAAAGTATTTTCCTGAAAAAACATATGCTTAAGTGTGTGTGAAGTCAAGCATGCACAAATAAATTTTTTTTTATTTTCCTACTTTTATTTTCCTACTTATATTCTTATGAAAAAGGCAGCAGCTATGGGTGATCTCAGAGGGGTTTCATTATGCCGAAATGGACCTAAACTAACCCATCTTTTATTTGCCGATGATAGTTTTATTTTTTGCAGGGCTGATCAGCATGATTGTCATCACTTATTGGCCATTTTAT
Organism: Quercus lobata; assembly: GCF_001633185.2. NCBI lineage: Eukaryota > Viridiplantae > Streptophyta > Magnoliopsida > Fagales > Fagaceae > Quercus > Quercus lobata. Next base: position 15,843,570 of record NC_044915.1, on the reverse strand, counting down.
TAGCTTATGAGAGAGCAACAGGTCAGCAAGTTAATCCGGAAAAAACCTCTCTATTTTTTAGCAAATCCACACCACAACATGTTCAAGAAGCAATCAAAGATAGCATTGGGGTTCAAGTTGTCCACCAGTATGAAAAGTACTTAGGCCTCCCTGCCTTGGTGGGCAGAAACAAAAAAGAGAGCTTTGACAGTATTAAGCAAAAGGTCTAGAAAAAATTACAAGGGTGGGAGGGTTAACTACTTTCACAGGCCGGAAGGGAAGTACTTATCAAAGCCGTGGCACAAGCTTTGCCAACCTACACAATGTCTTGTTTCAAACTACCAGCAGGGTTATGCCAAGATATTGAAGCTCTTATTCGACGTTTCTTTTGGGGACAGAGAGGGGAGAACAGAAAAATCCATTGGGTGAAGTGGAGGGATTTGTGCAAGTCAAAATCTCAAGGGGGCATGAGATTTAAAGATCTCTCAATGTACAATGATGCTATGTTGGATAAACAGGCATGGCGGCTACTCCATGATACAAACTCACTGCTCTATCGGGTGTTCAAGCCTAAATTTTTCCCGGATTGCTCTATAATGGAAGCTAAGGTCCCAAACTCTGCTTCTCATGCTTGGAAAAGCATAATTAAAGGGAGAGAGGTCATTCGAAAGGGTGGACTTTGGAGAATTGGGGATGGGAGGTCAATAAACTTCTGGACTGATAACTGGGTACCACTGAAGTACAAACCAAAGCTAATTTCCCCAGTGCAGAATCAAAACACATCCACTAAGGTGGGTGAGTTTATCTGTCAAGAAACTCAGACCTGGAGAGAAGTTGGACTCATGTTTACTTGAATTTGAAGCAGATGTAGTTAAAAAAATCCCCCTTTGTCATACTCAACAACAAGACATCATCACATGGCCCTTTACTGCAGATGGGGAATATACAGTGAAGTCAGGCTACCAATTTCTCATGAATGAGCTTCACAAGGCAGATTCGGGTCCCTCGAGTACAGTAGCAGCAAAAGAACTTTGGCATGCTGTTTGGCATTTGCAGGTTCCCAGCAAAGTCAAAAATCTGGTATGGAGGGCATGCCGCAACTCCCTGCCCACAAAGATGAACCTGGTTAGGCGCAAAATCATCACAGATGGTACATGTGACCTGTGTCAAACCTTGCAGGAGGATGTACAGCATGCTCTTTATCTCTGCCCAAAGCTTACAGAACTATGGCAGTCAGTTCCTCTCTAGAATCATAGCAAACTAAAACAATGTGCTAATTTTTTAGATTTGCTTGAATGTATATTTGCAGATAACCGGGACCCCAGGCTCTTCTCTATGGTGGTTTGGGCACTTTGGAATAGAAGAAATAACATTCGGTTGGCCAAAGAAGCAATTGCAATAGGACAACTACTTCAACAAGCACAGGAGCGGCTCCAAGAATTTTCAGTGCAGCAACCATCAACACTCCCCACCAGGAACAATGTAGTTGTATCTTGGCATCCCCCAGCCAGATCGTGGTACAAAGTAAATTTTGATTGCGCCCTCTTTGAAAAAGACCAGTGTGCTGGAATAGGTGTGGTGATACGGAACGATCAAGGACTTGTAATGGCATCCCTTTCCCAACGGATACCACTACCATTCACAGTCATTGAAGCTGAAGCACTTGCAGCGCGCAGAGCCATCGAATTTGCTGCAGAAATCGGGTTGGATCAAGTGATAATGGAAGGTGACTCGAAGGTGCTCATTAACACCCTCAGAAGTGAACGTCTGTCTCTAGCTCAGTTTGGTCATATAGTCAAGGACGTGCAGAACATGGCCGCTCATTTCTTCAAGGACTTTAATTTCTCTCATGTCTGTAGGCTTGGTAACAAAGTTGCACATTCATTAGCACGTAGAGCTAATAAGTCTTCTCAATTAAGTCTTCTCAATTAGTAGTCTGGATGGAAGATGTTCAACCAGACGTTGCATCTGTACTTCAGGCTGATTTAGACAGCCTCCCTTAATAATATGACGCTATGTCTTTTCCCTCAGAAAAAAAAATATTGTCCTTGTATAGTAATTATGTGCTGTCCTTGGTTAAAAAAGTTTCCATTGATCCAAATGCAAATTTTATTAACATAGGGTTGTCTGGTTTTGCTTTTGGAGAGGACAGAAAGTGTCTTAAAGGGCGTTAAAACTTTTTTAACTGAAATTGCTTGGCAATTTCATTAAAGAGCTCTTTAATGGTTCTTAAAGTTAAAATTTAAAATTTTTAGGAAAAATTCTGGGACAAAAAAATAGGGGCGTTTGGCAACTTACAAAAACTGAAGTGTTGAGCTTCTAATAAAAGATGAAAAATCTACAATTTACTGTTCATATTTTATAAGATCATAACGACTCACTGTAATTTGTCAAAATACTGAGATACTCGAAACACTTGGAAAACTTTTCAATTAAAGCTCTATATTATTGCAAAAGCACAGCTACTAAGTAAGTGTTTGGATACAACTTATAATTCCTGCATTTGCATTTGTGTTTTTGCGTTTCTTTTTATTTTTATTTTTTGCTTGCCATTATTTTTGACTTTTCAACCCGATTATTGTTCACTTTTCATCAACCCGTGCACTATTCACAGCAAAATAAGCGGTGGAGTGCACACTAGTGGGTCCGTGCACTGTTCACGAACCCACAAATCTAACTTTTCAATCATTTTTTCATTAAAAATGGTCCCACGGTACTATTCACCCATTTAAAAATTATTTTGCTACAGTGTTTTTAGTTTTTGACTTTTCAACCCGTTTATTGTTCACTTTTCATCAACCCGTGCACTGTTCACGGATCCACAAATCTCACTTTTCAACCATTTTTTAATTAAAAATGGGTTTTACGGTACTATTCATCCATTTAAAAATTATTTTGCTACAGTGTTTTCAGTTTTCAACAAAAATAAATTGTATCCAAACAAATCCTAAATATCTACAGTTAAAGGTTGACTTCCAACAACGATGTCAAACGAATAGATTACAATGGCTTTATTTCTAAAACTCTACTGTTAAAGCTATACTTCCTAAGACAATGTCAAATGGTCACATATTGCGGAAGAACTCCATATGCATGGTCCTTACTCCTCAGTAAGGAGATTGTACTATGGTGCAATCTAAAAGGTTAAGGAAAGTGACAAGGCATTATTGCATATGGCATTATATTTATTGGACACATATGTAGGTATACTATGATTCTATGAATGATTAACAAGATGAGGGCATAGTTTATTATGTGTTGTATAATGGCTTTGGGGATGTATGGTATGGTGGGCTTGCCTAGCTGGAAGGAAGTCTTTGGTTGCGTGGCTTGTAGTGGCAAACCATGAGAGGGGACAAAACCGGCAATTTTGTCATCTAGCAAGGAGCCAATGACTTTGTAGTTGTGGACCAATTTTGGGCTGATTCTGGGCCATGCCTGTCTTTAAGATTCCTCTTCGGATTTATAATGTCGAGAGAATTGTACAACCGTTGAGATATAAACAATGTTTGCTTTATATGCTAAACTATTACCAGTATCCTTGAAATTACCCAAATACCCAAAGATCTATTTGATGAATATTTATTTATGGTGATCACCACGTTCTTTTAATATATAGATTGAGCATTAAGTTAGAGAGTTGGGATCCACCTTCAAATACTCAATTTTATTATTTGTTATCGATTATTTATTGCACAAGTTTCTGCATAGAATAGTACTACAATATATATATATATATATATTTGTTTTTTTTCATTACAAACTTCTTTAATAACTAATTATAATTATTGTGTATCTTGTTAATTCAATTAATAAAGGTTCTTGTTGTCAATTAAAAAATTTGAGGTTCAAACTCTCTTACATCATAAAACCAATTGATATTTTGGCTTAATGGTAAAAAACAAGTCTCATAGAACAGATCCATCCTCACTTCCTTCTATTTATCTAAGAAAAAAAAATCTTTGTAATGTCACTTAATGTTTAATTCACTGTAAACCCAATTAATAAAACAACCCAACATGCAAATCAAGATCAAGCTCATGATCATTTTTATTTTATCCTATCCCATGTGATCCAAGCACACTTAAAGGGATCTCTTTAGGGGGAAATTACCCCAATATCCAAGATCTATTGCATGAACATATTTAGGGTTCGTTTGGATACAGCTGAAAACTGAAAACTGAAAACTAAAAAACACTATAGCAAAATAATTTTTAAATGTGTAAATAGTATTATGAGACCCATTTTTAATGAAAAAGTTGTTAAAAAGTGAAATTTGTGGGTCCGTGAACAGTACACGGACCCACATGTGGCTGAAAATCTGTTGAAAAGTCAAACTTTTCGGCAAAAAAAAGAAAAAAGAAAGAAGAAGAAGGCAGAAACGCAAATGCGTCTGGGAAGCGCAAAACGCGCTTCCCAAACGCACTCTTAATTTTGCATGAATGTTTATTCATCACCATTAAATGCTCATCGACATAATCCTCCAAATCCATAACTCCCAGCAACCTACAAATCTATAAGGGAAGCAAAACAATTAACCTCCATAGAATAGATTAACCAGAATCGACTTTGAACCAAACCAATTTCACCTCCTTACGAGACTCATAGCTTAAGACTACAAAAACTCAAAAGTTTTATCAGTTAAGAGTAGCCCCTTAGGAATTTTAGACATCCTAAAAATCTCTATAAAAGTGAAGTAGTTGAAAACAAAGGGGGGGGGGGGGGGGTTTAGGGACCCTCATCTCAGCCTTATTTGTTATGTTGGTTGGATAAAACTCGTACATCAAGGGCGGGTGAGGCGGGTATCCACAGGTGCGAGTTTAAATTACCATCCCTAGTGAAGCTTATTTAAACTTCACTAGGGATGGTAATGTGGCTAGATGGGTACCAACGGGCACCCGCAGGTATCCGCTATAACAGGGCGAAGAAATAAAGTCTACACTGAAGTGGAAGCGGCCGGGGGGGGGGGGTGCTGGGGAATAGGAAACCCGCCTTGTTGCCATTCCTAAGCTTCACTAACCTTAAATATTTTTATTTACTATTGTCTCACAAAATACAACATTTTTGTGCCAAAAATAATAGAAGTTGAAACAAGTTTCTTAGGTTCATGATCACATGTGGAGAATCCTCTTCCTAATCCTCTTCATCTTCACTGTCACATCACTCTAAAATTTTCTCCTTCGGTCATATTTTAAGGCTCGATGCCTTTGCTTATTGTATTCATTGTCTAACCCCATTTTATTTGTAAATTAACGTTTTTGTGTGCATCTCCTAGGATAATACTACTAGCCTTCATCACAATATGTGTTGATGAGAGTAACAAATTCAACCCTCGTCTAAAAGTAGAGTCAATCCAAACACAACACTTGACAATACAAAGAAAAATGCCCCAAAATTAGACAATAAGCTATTGTAAATCTTAATCAAGACTAATCCTCCATTTTATTTTATACTTTTTCCTTTGAGGGGTTTATAAATAAATAAATAAATTAAACCTTAGCTTCTAAAATCAAATGGAAAATTACAAATTTATTGGCTGATTTATTTATTTTTGTTGGCTAATTTGGTTGAGACATAATATTTATTAGGTGACAATAATTTTTTTTTTTTTTTTTGAGAAGGTGACAACCAATCAGTTGAGTTAAAAAACCCTACTAAGTAAATGATACAAAAGTTTAGAACCTGTTTGGTACACATGTTCAAATATATGTTTTCAGTTTTTAAATAACATTACACTTTTTTACCCACACATATTTTCAAAAAAACTGAAAACCGTTTAAAACTCTTAAATGTTGAAATTTTCTTAAAAAAAAAAAAAAATAGATGATGACAAAGTTTGTTAATAAGTCACAATTTGTTTCATTTTAGGCTAAGAAAGTAAAAACCCAAGTAGAGAGAAAAAACAAATCCCACCAACTAGATCCTAGATCCATCATCTATCCTGGGCCTCAAACAAAGAACGCCGCACAACAACATTATAAAATTTCAAAAATCCAAAATCAAAATTTAAACAAAAGTCCAAAAAAAAAAAAAATCGGCACTCTCACTGTCTCACACTTCCCTCTCCCACACACGCAAACGCAAACGCAAACGCAAACAAACACAAACACAAACACAAACACAAACACACAATCCACTTTCCTTCTTCTTCGAACTCTCCGACCACCACTACCACACACAAAAAACCGCAGCGTTTTTCATCGAGCTCCCACATGTCTATACTGTAATAATGACCCGGACCCGTTTGTTCCGTTCTCGGAGCTCCGAAGAAAAAGAAGAAGAACAACAACAACAACATTACAGCAAGCACAATATCACAACAAGCACAGGCATGAGAGTTATAGTGCCTCTACAAGGCGTGGTTCAAGGACGAGGTGGCCTTTTCTTAGGCTCTGTAATTCCTTGCGCTCTCTTTTACTTTTTTCAGCTCTACCTCAAACGCCACCGTTCTCAGCCGAACCCTCCGCCTCCGCAGCCACCGCCGGAGAATTCGGGGGGACAATTGGCTGAGGTGTCTGTGTCCGTGCTGCCACGCTCGCTCTCTCGGGTCCACCTCCCACCGAGGAGCCCCGGTGGACCCGCTTACGTGTCGGGTCGTGCTAATTCAATTGTTAAGGGTGGTGACTCGCCACACGACATCGGTTTGAGGAAGGCCTTGGAGGATCCGTATCACCAGTCGGGTAACCCGGATGGGGTTATCCAGCTTGGCTTGGCTGAAAACAAAGTGGGTTTTGCCCTTTTTTGTTCATTTCAATGATTGCTTGGAAAATTCAATATTGTTTTTTGTAAACTAGTTTTGATTATTGGGGTTTTTTTTTTTTTTTTTCTTAATGTTTTGGTGGGTTATAGCTATCATTGGACTTGGTTGGAGAATGGCTTGCGAAGAATGCTATATTTGGTGAAGAGCTGAGTATTGGTGGGATTGCTAGTTACCAGCCATTTGATGGGTTGATGGAGCTCAAAGTGGTAATTTGATACCTATAAATCTATCTTTGTGATATGAGCTTTTTGTCTCTGTGTAAATTGTAATTGGTTTGAATGTTTTTGGGTTGTTGCATGCAAGGAGTAGAACTGCGGCTGTGTTTTATTTGGCTGGTGATGTTTTTTTTTATTCCAGTTCTGTATTGCTTAGATAGTGTGGTGGAATCCAAGTTTTTATTTGTATGAATTGGTTTTGATTGGAATTTTTACAAAATTGTATTTCTTGGTAAATGTGATTGATTGGCAGTGACAATGTCGTGGACTGTTCTAGGCTGCTGACATAGAAGTTGTGTATTATAGTGATTTTTCTGATTTATAATTGGTAATGTTTTTATGATTTCTGAAGCTGAGTTCAGATCCTGAATTCCATACCTTGCTGAAGGCAATTCATGAGAGAGTTCCATATCCACTACTTAAAAAAAAAAAAAAAAAAAAAAAATCTTAACTAATTCAATGTGTCTGTAAGCACTAAAAGAATTGCACTAAATGAAGTACATGTAATTTTCTTCTTGTAATTGTTGGATATGTCCAGAAACAAGTCCTACTTCACTGGACTAGGATGTATAGCAGGTTTATTAGTCTTAACTCTGTCTAGGGCCTCGGCAGGCTCAACTTTCTGTGGCTGATAAATATTCTCCTATTAATCTAACATTTCAGCTGTGGGTTCCTCATCTATAGATTCCTGGCATCTTGAGAATGACTTGTTTCCAGCCAAAGGAATCTACTAATCCTTTGCAGTTTAAAGCAAATGGATGTTCTTCTAGCTGTTGATCTTAAACAGCCCTGGCAGAGATCATTTTGTGTGCTTGTTCTGTCAAGATAAAACTTAAAGAATGATAGCACTCTCTTTAGGTATTACATAACAGATGCTGAGCCCAATTAAATTTCAGTATGATTAGCTATTATTTGTTGCCATTGCAGCAGTTGACCTTTCAAGCATGCTCTTAGACTAGATTATAGATGGTAGAGTGGAATATACAATATTTTTGAGCTAATTATTGATACCTTCTTGATCTGGTGGCTTCTGTCTTAACTATATCTGATTTGGATTTAACACAGAATGGATGGACAGTTGCTACCATGTTTGGCAATACACAATTATGTTCAAGTATAGATATAAATTGTTCAATGTTTTGTATATTCCCAACTTTTTGTAAAAGTGCCCATTTTAAGTTATTCAAGACTAAGAGCTGACATTCTCTGGCATGACTAGTTGGCCATACAGTACTCTGGGATTTTAGTACTGCCACTTTAGAACTTCGTTTTTGTTTTATGTCATAGTTTATTGTTCACATTATTTCCTATAGATAATTGGAAATTTGAATAATTAGGGTGATGTTTATAACTCTGTGTACTTAATTTACCTATAGAAAAGACACATGATTCCATTTGATTAGAAGAGTTATGTAAGTAATGATTATTAGTTTGGGGCAACCTTTCTCTCCTCTCTTTGATAAAAGCCTGGTTCTCTGGATGGACATTAATCCCTTCATGGATGCCAACATCATATTTTGGCAGAGTTATGACCTTTCATTTATGTGGCACTTAATAATTCAAACATATAGTGCTTTTACTCCCGTGGACTATGTATGTAGCTTTCTTGTATGTGTAGTATAGACTACAATTACTCTTGTTATCTTATCAACATTCTCTTGTTCTGCAGGCAGTGGCAGGGTTCATGTCTCAAGTCATGAAAAAGTCAGTTTTCTTCAACCCCTCGCAAATAATATTAACTGCTGGTGCAACCCCTGCAATTGAGATGCTTAGCTTCTGCCTAGCTGACACTGGAAATGCATTTCTTGTTCCCACCCCATATTACCCTTGGTAATTACTTATTCAGTGTTTCAAAAGTTATCTTTAGGCTGCCAGCTATCCGGTGAGAATACTGAGAATTTGAACATGCTATGCAGTTTTGACAGGGATGTAAAATGGCGAACTGGGGTGGAAATAATACCTGTTCCCTGCCGCAGTGCTGACAATTTCAGCTTAAGTATTACAGCTCTTGATCGAGCATTCAACCAGGCAAAGAAACGTGGTACAAAAGTTCGTGGGATTATCATATCAAACCCCTCAAATCCTGTGGGCAGTCTGCTTGATCGGGAAACACTGTACAGCCTTCTAGACTTTGCTAGAGAGAAGAACATACATATTGTCTCAAATGAATTATTTGCTGGATCCACTCATGGAAATGAAGAGTTCGTGAGCATGGCTGAAATCATTGATTTGGAAGATTTAGACAGGAACAGGGTTCATATTGTATATGGTCTATCAAAAGACCTCTCTCTTCCAGGTTTTAGGGTGGGCATTATCTACTCCTTCAATGATAATGTACTGGCTGCTGCTAAAAAATTGACAAGGTTCTCCTCTATCTCAGCACTATCGCAGCGTTTGCTTGTCTTTATGCTTTCAGATTCAAACTTTATTCAACAACTCATTGAGATCAATCGAGAGAGGCTCCGAAGAATGTACATAAAATTTGTGGCAGGGTTAAAGCAATTGGAAATAGAGTGCATAAAGAGCCATGGGGGTTTCTACTGTTGGGCTGACATGCGTGGGTATATCCCCTCTTACAGTGAGAAAGGGGAGCTTGAGCTCTGGGATAAGTTGTTGAATATAGCTAAGGTTAATGTAACTCCTGGATCTTGTTGTCACTGTATTGAACCTGGATGGTTTCGGTTCTGTTTTACTACATTGACCGAAAAAGATATTCCTGTTGTTATGGATCGAATTCGGAAAATTACCGAAACCTGTAAATCTCATAGTTGAAATATCAAACAGGGTTACATTTAATTTTACAAGCTGTTGCTGTAGCTTTAGGGTCACAGTTGTAGAAGGCAGAAGCATACCTCAACTCTGAATCAACCAAGTGCAATGCAATGGATTAAGTTGCCTTATACTTAATGTGCTGGGACTTGTGCTTAAGATTTGGAATATGGATCTGGAGGTTATTAAAAGAAACTTGGTTACCTGGACTGTGTAGATATAAACAAACCAGGTTCATTGTAAAAATTCTGGCCTCTATGCCCATATTTGCATGGCCCAAAGGAAAAGGCAGAAGGTCACCTTCTATTTTCTGCCACTTGGCATTCTAGAGTGCACTTTTACGCCTTCAATATCAATGATTTGCAGACAGCTAGAAACATTTTTGATTCTTCTTGCGGTTTAGCGGCCCTATTTGAAATGATGCAGCGGTAGTTGTGACTTGTGATTAGACAAACTTGGCTAAAAATGATTCTACAAGGGTACATTTTTAGAAAATTAATCAATGGCAATCCGTGAAAGCTACATGCTTTTCTTTTAAAACATCACAAACTGATTCCTTAAATGTAGTTATAGATACTTCAAACAGAAACTTCCAGGGAGAGGGTCCCCATGGCAATCTTCTTCTGATTGAATTATTTTAGTTTGTACGAATTCAACTCTTAGTGGCCTTCTAGTCACAGGCCACTATAGCTTTACATAATTGAAACACCCTTTCCCCTCTGAAGTCCTTATGGAATCCACTCCATCAAGATTACCCGAGCTGAAAGAAACAATAAGTGGTACACTCAAGAATCTCTCCCAGGCTGTTTCTTGTGGTAGTGTTAAAATGAGTCCCTCCATTGATACACCCTGACATAATGCAGTTTCCTAACCACAGTCATAATAGATTTATAGTAGAAAATAGTAAAAGAGCTGCAGCATATAAGGAGCTTGCTAGCTGCTGCTGCTTGTCTCAGCTTGTCTAAATTTCTTTCCTTCACATTTCCTTTTTTTCTTACTTGATCTTAGTAGCTAATCTACCTACCATTCCACTCAGGTGTGTCCATCAGTGTGTGAGCGCGTGCACATGCGCTGAAGGAAAAAAAAAAAGGTCATATCCAATGTACAAAGATTTTGTGGGGGTATGAGAGAGGTTATGGTAAGTAACCTTACCCCAAATATTTTTTTGAGAGGCTGATTCCTGGGCACATGCACTAAAGAGAAGATTAAAAATTGAGAGAAATGTTTAGTATTGATCTGCAAATGAGATACAATAAACGAATGATTTTATTGCAAAAAATTGTAAGTCATGAACAATTGATGATGGTAACTGGAGAACAAATACAAAAGAATCAATTTCTATTTCTTATATATGTCAAATAAGCAACTCTTTTGTCCCCTCTGCACAACTAAACAATGTCCCCTTTGCAGCTAGACTACTTGCTTTGATCTCTGCTCCAAAAATATACTGCTACTCTAACTTGGAGGCTGTCCAATATATCCTGTAATGTACACATAATCATATTACCCCAATCCATTTCTGATAGACTCAAGAACCTGAACAACCTCTGCCATGCTTGGCCTCCTTGAAGGAACCTCAGATGTACAAATGAGCCCCAACTTCATAACCTGAATAAGCTCATTCTCTGCAAAACCTCGCAAACTTCTATCAAAGCAATCTGAAGCAGAGCCACTTTCCAACAACTCCCGAACATATTCACACAAGACAACCACCTCATTTGCTCTTGGACTCTCTACTGGTTTCCTCCCTGTAACCAACTCTAAAAGGATAACTCCAAAGCTATAAACATCACATTTCTCACTCAGTCTCAAACTTTGAGCTAACTCTGGCGCAACATACCCAACTGCAGTGTGGAATTTAGTTAAACCATAATTATCCAAAATGGGAAGCAGTTTCCCCAACCCATAATCTGACAGCTTAGCCTCATACTTCTCATCTAAGAGTATGTTTGTTGATTTGATGTTGAGATGAAGAATTGGAGGCCGACAGTCATGATGAAGGTAAGCTAGGGCCCTCGCTGTTCCAAGAGCAATGTAAAACCTCCTAGACCAAAACAACGCATTATTGCTGCCACCAGAGCTGGTGCCTTCATAATTAAGTCCATGTAGATTTTCATACAGATTCCCATTTGTGACAAATTCAGATAGAACCAACTGCATTGTTGAGGACCAGTAGTAACCCTGAAAAGCAACCAGATTCGGGTGTTGAAGGTTGCCTAGGCGTCCAATTTCTTGCTCAAATTCATCTTGGCTTCTGATCCTTCCCAGAGTCTCAAGCTTCTTCACTGCAATTGAGATCCCACCTTCAAAGTTAGTCCTGTAGACTGAACCAATGGACCCACCACCAATCAGACACTCCTTGTCAAGCAAAGCTTTGGTGCCAGCTTCCCAATCTTCATACTTGGATGGCAAACTTTTGCTGAAGAGAACCAGCTTCCCAATTATAACATTTGATTCCGTGGAACCTAGTGGTGTGCTCTCAACAACCATTGCTTCATCAACTTTTTTCCTTCTGCTAGCCCTGATGTTCATGATGTATACCACACAAACACCAGCAAAGATCACTGCAGCAGCAACAATTGCGACAATGACAGAATTACTCAGCTCCTTGGTTTTCCTTCGTGTAGAACTTGTACCGTTGCCCTTTGCTGAGCAAGGTGTGTCCAAAGGGGCGCCACAGAGTAGGGGATTGTTAAAAAATGCATATGGACCAAAATGCTGTATGGATGGAGGAATGGTGCCAGAGAGCTTGTTGTAGGAGACGTTTAAATGTGTTAAATTCGTCAGATTTCCAAGAGAAGGGGGGATGGACCCAGAAAGTGAATTATTTGACAAATCCAGAAATTGGATTTTTAAATTGTTCCCTAGGCTCGGAGGAATGCTGCCATTGAGGCGGTTTTGATGCAAGTCAAGAACTTCTAAGGAAGTTATGTTGTAAAGGGTATCAGGAATTTCTCCCTCTAAAGCATTACCAGAAACATCCCTGCATAAACAAATTAGAATTTCTTCAGTTTTGAATTAAAGAAGTTTGATTGGAGTGTAGAATAATTTAAAAAGGCGATTGAACTCACAGCTCACGAAGAAACCTGCAGTTGCTTATATCATCAGGAATATGGCCAACAAGGTGGAGATTGTGCAAATCCAGAATGAGAAGCAGCTCTATGCTTCCCAACTCCTTTGGAATTGTCCCACCTATTGAATTATTACCCAATCGAACCACATTTAGATTCTCCATATTTCCAATCCCTACTGGGATACTCCCATTCAGCTTGTTAAACCCCAAGTCCAAAACCTTGAGACTTCTACAATTTGTAATGCTAAGTGGAATTTCCCCATCCAAATTATTGCCTGAAGCATCAAAAAACTCCATGCTCTCACTACAGGCTATCTCAGGAATCTCCCCATGAAACCCATTATAGGATACATTGAACAAAGAAATATTTTTGGATCCAAGAACCCCAAATGGTGCCAGCCCTGTAAACAAATTGCTAGCAAGGTCCAAAACTATCAAGCTCTGGCATGCTGAAATCTCCTCTTGAACACTTCCTGATAGCACATTGCTTCTTAAAATCAGATACTCTAACATAGGAATACCACAAACCCCCGAAGGAATGCCACCACTAAGATTATTAAAAGAGAAATCAAACCCTGCAAGGTTCCTGCAATTCAAAATTGAGACAGGAATCGAGCCCGAAAGCTTGTTACTAGAGAGAGAAACATACTTGGTTTTATAACAATACTTGAATAAAGCTGATGGTATCTCCCCGGAAAAACCATTCTTTGACAAATCTAGAAACCGAATGCTCGGTAAATCACCAATAAACTCTGGGATTGACCCGGATAATGCATTAGAACTCACATTGATCTTCCACAATGTCTTAATGTTAGCATAATCTTGTGGGATATTGCCTGAAAACCGATTCCCAAACAATGTCAAAATCCTCAAATATTTCAAACCTGACAAGGCCGGTGACAACACCCCACCAAGACTAGTGTTCCACAAAAGAATCCTTTCTACAAATCCAGCCGAGTTACAGAACACACCACTGTAATCTTGGCAAGGGTCAGCACTCAAAACCCATGAATTTAAGCTACTCTTCGGATCACTGGTGATATTTCCCTTGAATTGAAGCAAAATCTCCTTCTCAGTTGCTGGTGACACTGTAGCAATCCCAATAAAGCAGGAAAGAAAGCATAAAAGAGCATGAGAAAGACGAAATTGATAAAGTCTTCTCATGCTCGCAACACTGTGCTGGTCAGAGTGTCTATCCGTTTGGCATTATGGTAGTTGGATCCAATTGACAGAAGATCCGAGCTTTCTAGCTACTGTGCTTTGAATGTAACACTTCTTTTCCAGAATGAAAAAAATACAACAAAAAAATACATTTTTTTTTCTCACTGGAATTGAAAAGGAAAGTACTCTGACAATCTAAACGCATTAATTCAAACAGAAAATGGAAATGCAAGTACCTATTGAAATATCTTCTTCTTTTGCTTCGGGGTTCTCTCAGTCTAGCCTGAACAACAGAGATCTGGGACTTTTTGTGTTCTGGGTTTGCATCAAATCAAATAAAAGTACCAAAAATCTAGGCTTGCAAAGAGAAAGAGAGAGAATGAATGGAGGGCAGGCAGGTAGGCATGGGAGTGATTGCAATGAAAATGGTGAAATAGTGACTGTCTTGGCTGGAAAGAAAGCAGGTGAGAGTGAGTGAGCCAAATTTAATACTTAACTGCTTCAAAAAAAAAAAACCATGTATTAGCAGTTGCCATCAACAGAAGCTGAACCACGTGCATGTGAATCTCTTACACACATACACTATCTCTCTCTCTCTCTCTCTCTTTTGTTTCAAAAACTTTCTTTTTAACAATGATTCATATGCATCAAATATGAAATCCAACCTGTCTTGCTCTTTCTCTTTCTAGTAACTCATATAAGCACCGTGTAGGCCCTTTTGTTTACTCAAACCCAGCATTTACTCTCTCCCACCAACCTCGCCACCACTGCCATAATCAACCACCACCCACAAGACCACCATCACTATCAACTATTTACTACTCTACCACCCAGAACACATAAAGACACATAAAGACAAAGTGTAGTAAAAGGAAAACTAAAAAAAAAAAAAAAAAAGAAGAGGAAGAGAAGCTTTTGCCTTCTTTGTCTGTCTGTACTGTTTGACCAAGAGAGGGGGGCTTTTGCTTTGCTTTGTTTGCTTTTTGGCTTTGAACTTTCTTTCTAGTTTCTATCCGTTTCGATCGTGACTTTGGTTGTTTTATCTATTGTTTTTTATTTATTGAAAGTTTTACTAATATTAATTTCAGCAGATGATACGTCACAGTTTTTTTTTTTTTTTTTCAAAACTTTTCTAAAGCTCTACTCTAACTGAATGAAGAAAAAAAATGTTAAATTTCTTCCAATTCATGAT
This sequence comes from Quercus lobata, assembly GCF_001633185.2. Lineage (NCBI taxonomy): Eukaryota > Viridiplantae > Streptophyta > Magnoliopsida > Fagales > Fagaceae > Quercus > Quercus lobata. Next base: position 15,828,421 of record NC_044915.1, on the reverse strand, counting down.
TTGGAAAAGGATTTGACATAGCCATAACTGCTATGAGTTTTTTTCCCCCACATCTAAAGTTAAATCTTGTATTTCCAACCACCCATAAAAAAATACATTTACCTAATCGCTCATTTGTTTTTTTGTCGGTGGGAAATCATTAGCAAAATGTAAAAATATGATATGACTGAGAACTTTCTTGGAAAGCTGAATCCAATTGCCACACATGTTGATCAAGGTAGCATAATTTCTCTCATTTGATTGAGTTGGATGGATAAGACCCTTTCAATTTTGATTTATGCAATTATGCTTAATGTCAATAATCAACATGGCTTTTGTTCGCTTATGTACTTAGCGTGATTATCAGTTTTCTCTTTGATTATGGAAGATGCATGTAACAAGGCTTATGAGGTCACTCTCATAAAACGGTGCCTATTGTTATTTTTTAATTGGAAAATTCTGGTGACACAACTATTGGCACAACTTTGTACACAACTCGTCCACGTGGCGAGTTGTGATTGGTGGAGGGATGACCCACCATCATCCATCCACCAACCACAACTTGCCACGTGGACGAGTTGTGCACAAAGTTGTGCCAATAGTTGTGTCACCAGAACTACTCTTTTTAATTAATCACATAAAAGTATTTAATAAGTATGAAACATCATTTTTTTTAAAATTTATTTTATAATTCAATAGTCATCAAAATGATGATTTGAGCTTTAGATGTCTCCCTTAAAAACAAAGGCCTACAATAAGTTGAGTTAAGCTAAGTAAAAAATAACATTTTTCACACATAATATGTCATGATTAGTGTTTTATAAAAATAATGTTATTAGTAAAACCAAATAAAATTGATGTTTATTTATTTATTAAAAATTCGACAATTTTGGGAGATGATATTTAATTCTTGAGTGTCTCCATTAGAAACACCTGAATGTGTTAATCAGTTGAACTATAAAGTTTTTGACAAATAAAAGTATTGTTATTTCAATCACAACAAAATCATGTTAAAAAGTAATGTTACTATGGTTTTTTAGTGAAGTTTGTGGTGTGCCTTTGTGTTAGAATCTCTTTCCCTCTCCCTTGTGTGTTTTTGTTTATTTCCAAAATAAAAGTAATTGTCTCACATTATTTAAGAGAGTGTGTTGTGTGAACGTAATATAACTTGTCCTACACCTTCTTAAAAGTTACCATGATTTTTTAGTAGAGTTTGTGACGTGCCTTTATGTTAGAATTCATTTCCTTCTCCCTTTTGTGTGTGTGTTTGTTTCTTAAAAAAAAATGTTAATATGGTAAAAAATACTATTTCCCTAATCTATTTTTTCAAACATGATGCGTACAAAATAGTGTACCTAATCTAACTCAAAAGTATTTTATATTTACATTGGTTTTTCATATGTTAGAGCATCCACAGTAGATGTGCCAAATGCCAAATATTTGGCACACCAAACACAAAAAACCCCCCTTTATGAGATGTTCCAAATCTCATAATTTTTATCACATGTAAACAGTACCATTCTATTTTGGAACAGTATGGATAAGAATTATAAAAAAGAAAAAAGTTTTTTATTAATTTCTCTCTTATTCTTTTTTACTTTCTCTCTTCTCTCTCTTTTTTGGTGTTTGGTGGGAGGAGTTAATATATTATTTTAATATGTAGTAAATATTATTTTAATGTATAGAATTGAATGATAAAATATCTGATAAATGAAATGTTGTAAAATAATATGGTAAAATAATAAAGTAGGTTTTTGACGTGTCAAATTTTTTTATAGAATATATGCTGTGATGCTCTTATAGGGTTACACCGACAGGATCATCTAGGTGACTGGGTCTATGACTCTTTTGTGCCCTGAAGGCCAATTGTGTTAAGGGCTATTCCTTTTCATATGTTTTTTTCAAAGGTTTGATTTAGTCTTAAAATTGGGCCGTTTTAACCTTATTTTCCCTTTCAAACTTTTTGTCCGTTTACATTGACTAAAGGGAATAAGAAGAATCAATGGTCAAGAAAAGTACAATAGCAGAAGCCAATAACATTAAGCTATTAATGACCGTCCGATTTATTGCGGCATTACTATCAGAAGGTCCTCATCCAGGTTTCTATGCCGTGTTTGGCTGGTCTATGAAATGCTTTTAATACGTTCATAACAGTTGGCATTTTTATTTGTGGTCCACAAACAGTGACCCATAAGGCCATAACACTATTTATGAATTTTTCTTTTTAATTTTCTCTGCTCCCAATATCAACGTCACAAAGCACTTTTTTAGGCAAAAACACTGCTGCGAAGCACTTTAATATGGCTCCAAAATGGTGCATTGGCCAAGTCTAACTCTAAGTACACGCAACATTAAGGTGCGTGTATATCACCCTCCAGTTAAATATCATTAGTTGTGTGCTAAATAAATTTGGGTCCTATTAAAGGTAAGAGAATTGTTAATAACTTATTTTAAGAAAATTTTGACATTATTTTTATAAAAATGTAAAAAATTTTTAAAAAAATAAACTCATTTTTTCTTTTTTCATAAAATTTTTCTAACTCGATGCTCTTAAAGCATCCATTAATTTTTCTTAACAAATTTAACAGCGCGTGCTAAACATTAATCACAAAATTAGTAGTATGGGTTAATTGTAATCAGCAAGCACTGTACACGATGGTGTGGTAGTTGTGGATTGTTTAGTCTCTCTTGCTTTATGCAGAATCTTTGGTCATGTGCAATTGTTTTGGTATTAAGCCCGAGTCTCTTTCTGTAGCTTTCTAAAGTGAGATAATTTTATAATCTATATGGGGAATCTGGTTTTTAAATTTCAACATTTCGTTAATGAGACAATAACTTGGAGCAAAGTTTTTAAGCAATCCAATCTTTACAATGGAGTGGAAATGCTTCAACTCAAAGATAATAGATTTGGATGAATTTAACCTACCAAAAACTTGTTCAAATAGGGATGTTTCAACTACCAAACAACAAGTCTTTAGACACCCCTTTCAGTTTGGTTTATGAGGTAAGATTGTAACACACTTTGGATGAATATGCCAAGTTTAATAGAACCCAAATGTAGATATTCAGCTGGGTAGGCAATAAAAAATACATGAGGCTTGTTCACATGTTATGTGTATATATGGTAATGATGTCTATTATATATAGACATTATTTTCTTTGAAATTAGTGATAAAATAATGTTTAGGTTTGGCTTGCCTCCAATGTTTAGGGTTTGGTTTGCTTTCAATACTCTTGTGCATTGGAGGTGACACAAACATGACATGTGTTTTAAAATGATCACTTTTAATCCCATATTTTAATTTTATCGAGTGTATAAAAGAACTAAACGAAAATCTTAATATAATATTTAGTGTGTCTATAAGCCAACATATTTGTTTAAAATAGTTTTATATCTATCTTAAAGAGAATAAGTAAGTTCTTCAAAACACAAGCCTAAATAAACACCACAAAATCAAGATGATAGATGTAGTGGGAAAACAAATTAATTAAACTCAATACATTAAAATTATAGTTTTGTTTTTTTTTTTTTTTTATAATTTTTTTATGAGCATTACAAATGAAGCTCAAAGATTACAATTTGATTTAGAATGGTCCAAGAAATACGCCTTTACCACAGTCTCTCCCTTGTAAGGGATGTTCGGTCAAGTATTACTCTCAAATTTCTCACCCTCAAATTGCATACACCATTTCAATCTTTTTCATTCTCTAAGGAATACATTGGTCATGGTCATGAGCTATTGTGCAGATATTCCCCAATTAAGTGGCCATCTTAAGCTGAGGGCCCTTGAACCTGATTGCCTTATCCCCTTTGTAAGGAAATGGGCCTATCCCCCCAAAATAGACATGTTATCAACCAAAGAAAAATATTTTGTTAAAGAGAATATTATTTATTAGAACAAAGCTTAACAATGTGTAACACACACAAAAAACATTGTTTTGTTCCAAGCACAAAGGTCCTTTAAGAGGGGAGGGATGCAACATATTAATGAACGCTTATGCATGACAGAGTTGAAGAGAACTTTAGAGAAGTGACTTTAATTCTGCTACAATCATAACAATTGTTATCATTTAGCTCCATTCTGACATGATTATTATGTTTATCTCTTGTATTTATGGATATCAGACAACTTAAATCTTTTCGAGAACATTATTTTATCTTGGATGTTTTCCTTATTCACAAAAATATTTTCGAAAGAGTTCTTTTTCCAGTAAAACATGATTCGACAAATGGCAGCAAAAATTAATATCTGTAATCATAATATGATGGATGATGCACTTGTGCTAAGAAACAATAACCTCATGGATAATGCACCTATTTTATAAAAGCACAATAATCTCAGTTAATTATAAATAAAATCATCACGTAGAATTGGTAATTGTTGGTTTTCTAAAAAAAAAACGAAAAAAAAAGGGTAATTGTTGCCCAATGAATTAAAACTGAGGTAAAGCCAAACAGGTGACATGGAAATATAATGCATTTTAACTTTTAAGATCGGGGAAAAAAAAAAGTATGTATTGTCAATAAAATTATTTACTATTTACTCTTAAGACTCACCTCATGTAAAATGAGACAATGCGAATCGGCAATCCTGCAAATAAACGTGATGATTTTAAAGAGAGAATCTATTTCATAGTAAAAAATTAAGCTAAATTACAAATTGCACAATCTTCTAAGTTTTAACTTTATTTAATTTGGACCTGTTTAGATATTACTTATTTTGCTGAAATTGAAAACTTATTACTAAAAGTACGGTAAATAAAGGTAAAAATTAGTTGAAATAGTACCGTAGGGCTCATGAATTGTACCAAAAAGTACAATGAGACTCATGATTGTAGTAAAAATAAGCTGAATAGTAAAATAATTTATAATTTTCATCCAAATCCAAACGCACTAGGGTGTGTTTGGATACCGCTAATTTCACTGAAATTAAAAAATTATTACTTAAAGTACTGTAGATAAAGATAAAAATTAGTTGAAATAGTATAATGAAGTCATAAATAATACCAAAAAATGGAATAAGACTCATAAATAGTATCAAAAATAAACTGAATAATAAAATAATTTTAATTTATAATTCCTTCCCAAACGCACGCTTAGTTGTCCACTTCTGATAGAGGATTATTGTTAAGTGTCCCAAAAACGTCGTCAATTTTTTATATTTTATTTTTTATTTTTAAATTTGAAGAGATCCACCTAACAAATAAAAAAGCATATAAAAAAATTGGTTAAAAAGAAAAACAAGTAGTTTTAATTTTTGGGGGATACGAATAAAAATCACTCTTAATTAGATTTTCTTGGCATTGTTTGCACCCATACTCAGTCTAAAGGCAGCAGCAATACAACAAAGTAACTGATATAAATAAATAACACCAACAACTTCTATAGAGCATTATATACATGCTACGTCAATGTTTACAGTCAAGAATCTTACTGCAATAATCCAAATACTGTTTACATTCAATTTTTACAGTCAAGAATCTTGCCTAAGTCCAATCACTGCTTTTGAAGCAGACTATTAAATCATTTACAAATGAGAGATCTTGAGAGAGAGAACACAATTTTTTAAGCAAAAAAATGATGGTGTTAACATATATATGTCAGTTATGTTAGACGTGTTTGTCTTGGCTTCCTCTCTGTCGCCACCTACCAGAGTGCTTACATAGCAGCACCATTTTATCTTATGGATGAAGCCGTTTAAATAAATAAAACCTCATCCAGTCATGCACCATGTTTCACATGCAACCCAGAGCTAACTCCCGGAAGCTGGTGTTCCCCCAAAGTAGAACCAGAAGCTTACTGCAATAATAGCTCGTCTTCATTTTGCAATACCTTGAGCTGCCTCTTTGCATACATTGTGAACAAAATAGTGGTAGCCACAGTCGCAGAGAAGCCCACAATGTTGAAGACAATCTGTGGGGCTGAAAGGGAGTGTCGCTCGTCGGCCAAAGTCTTTATGAACAACCCACTGAAATGAAACAAAGTGACCATGAGTTGAGGAGACTATCAAATACAGATACACCATTTAAATCCCATCTTTTCCAATCAGTATCTGTACAGCTACACAAGGAAAGAATAGAAGTAATTCGGAAAATTTGTAATATGAAAGAAATATGACCAACTGCAATGCCATTAAGTTAATAACCAACTTCCAGGCAAGAAAAAAGAACGTAGGAGAAAATTGACATCAAACATATTTTTGCTGACCAAACACCCTCATGCTTTTTGAATTTTTTTCTAATTAAACACAAATTGTAATTTTTGCTCATGACCACCCTAAAACTATGAACAAGATTAAAATGACTAAGAAGCTAAAAGGTGATTGCAATATAGATTGTCATAAGGGGAAAGTAGTGAGAGTTCTTTCAGCTAGAGCAGCTATGGGAATGACAAAAGTCTCCCTTACTCAAGAAGGAATCAGTAGGATGAACAAGAGAATCAACAGGTGACTAGTTGACAATGAGGCCAAAGCAAACTGACAGATGACCTGACATTTGATTCATGCGCAATCACCAATCAGCCACACTACTAGCCTTTCAGTAGACAAAAGCCTGCAAATTGATAGGTAAGCGTAAACCATGTGCCAAGTGACAGTTGACACAGGGACAGAACTCTGAACTCTCTCCTTTTGCTTAAGAGTAGAAGGGAGAAACGAACAGGTGAAATTGTCCAACCCAAGTAATTATACTGTTGACAGATTGAAATTCCCATATTTAACTACGCAAAATATCCACTAGCATTAAAAGTAGAGGCATACTTTAGAAATTAGCTGAAAGGTGCTAACACAGTAAACACTCTTATGGCCTGTTTGGAAGTTTAGAGAGGGAGGAGAGTAGTGGGGGGGAGAGTAGAGGGGAATGGTTTCCTTCTATCTTGTTTGGATGTTTTTAAGATTAGTAAGGGGGAAGGAAGTAATTAGCCCTTCCCTTTGTTTGGATGTTTTAAAAATTAGGATGGAGAGGAGAGGAAATAATTAAAATGGACAAATTTACCCCTATTTGAAAATGGATTTGCAACATTGGTCTATGATTAATTTATTCTAAGATTTTTTTCAATCTTAGAATATGTTAGTGAATTTTTTTCATTACAATTTCAAAATGTTAAGAACCCTAAAAATTATTCACGCTAAATATAAAAATCAACAAATTTCCTCTGAATCATTAGTACCAAGGATTTAACAATAAGTATACATGGCCAATTAGTGTAAGTAAAAGCATAGAGTCTACGACTGCAAGATTACATAATAAAATTAAACCATGTTCATCTAGACAACGCAAAATTAGAGGTAATTAAACAAAATCAAATTGAAGAATACAAATAACCCATAACACAATTTTTGTAAAGCTTAAAGAGAGTACCTAGGAAAGAAGGGGAAGACCCAGAAAGGAAGAGAGAATCAAGAGGCTCAGAAGCATAAGCACCCTTTTGATTCTGAAACAAAACACTCAAATTGGAACCACTATTACCACCAGTACCACTGCTATAGACTCTGCCACCAGCCATAGTATTTTAACAAGACCTGATCAGTTTTTTCTTTTTTATTTTTTGTTATTTTGTTATTGTTTTTTGTATGTTAATCAAGCAGCCATGACAGCTAGATTACGCTGATCCACCTTTTGTGTGAGAATCTATGGTTTGTGGTGGAAGAAGCTGGTGATGATGATCTCGATGATGTGAGAAGTATGGGAACAACGGCTACTAAAGAAGAACACAAAAAAAAAAAAAAAAAAAAAAAATTTCCTCTGTTTTCTCAGCAACGAAACAGAGGCCAAGTAATGAGAAACGGCACGTAAACACAAAAACTTCCAATTTGGTTTTGTGAATGGCACTACCGGAGGAAGTTGCAATTGTCAATTGATAAACACAGGTTGTCATTTTTTTTTTTTTTTTTTTGTAGTATTTCTTTGTAAACGTAAAGTTCAAAAGTCAACAACCAGTTTAGAAAGTTCTGTGCCATGATCAACACAACAAGAAGTCAACAACACGTGCTGACTCCGTGTTGGGCTTCGAATTTGTAGGCTCTGATGCTGTGGCTTTTTCCCTAGCTAGTGAGATTCAATTTTTTTTTTCATTTACCTTAATTTTCTCAGGAAACAAACAAAGATTATTTATATAATAGTTTGTAATTTTGTTAATTTAGAAAGGATAAATTAGAGAATTCATTTGTTCAATAATTTATTTACTCTACTCTCCCTCCAAATCTCTCCAATTTGGGGGAATTAAAAATGAGGGGTTAGAGGTAGTTGAAACCCCTCCAAATCCCTCCAAACCCCTCCCCCTCCTTCCTTAAAAAACTTCCAAACAAAGTAATTGAATTACTCTCCCTCCCTCTACTCTACTCCCCCTCCTTTTTTTAACATCCAAACAGGCCATTAGTTACCTTGATCAAGCAAACAGGTCCTTAAATAAGGAAAATTCTACAGCCTGGATTTGGCTTATGTGACCTAAGATATTGCAAAGAGTTCTTTTAACCTTCATCAGACAACAGGTAGTTACCACAACAATAATTATTGAGAGCTGAAACTTCTGCAGGACTTGATTTACCATAAATCAAATAAAAGAAGAATACATAAACCACCTTTCAACATAACCCAAGGCCCCATCACCACTATAACTGTCCAAGTTTTGCACAAAGATTGGAAAACATTGTACCAAATTCTATAAGATAATGAATTTGCCTCACATTTGGAACCACTTCAAAATGAAGTAATTGGGTTTCTCCAAGGCATTTTACAATAATAAAGAGCCTGAGCATGCTACAATCAGAACTAGCTTCAATCTATTGTCTTCAGGGGCATATATACCTCTAGAGTCTTTGGAGGTCTTGCTATATTTATAGTTCTCAAGGACTGAAGATTAGTTTCCAGTTAGTTTGCTCATTCTTGTTGCCACCGTCAACCTCAATTGATATTGTCAAAGTAACTTTTATGAGGGTTGTTACTTAGTTATCTGGCATGACAGCTTATGGAAGGAATTTTCAACAAAACCAGGACCATAAGGCCTTCAACAGACCTCATGAACATGGAGAAGCAACCAAATGGAATTAAGAGCTCTCTTGATTGATTTGGAGTAATAGCCAAAGATTTAATAATGAGCCATTGTAAAGTATAACTCACTTAAAAAGATTTATGAGTCCTGGAAATATCTAACTCAATAAACTTTAGAGTCACACCACCCCCCCCTTTTTTTTTCTCTCTTAGAAGTGCCACTTAAAGGTTTAATTTGATGTAGAATTTTAGCCTCCTAATTTGGGCCTCCTTATTAGTTGTTCTAGTAGTTAAATGTATGTAAGAGTTCCTCAACCAAATATCTACTTCTCATGGTCTCTCAATCAAAGTCGTTTCCTATGTGAGAGAGAGAGAGAGAGAGAATAGAGATGGGGAGAAGAAGGGGGGGGGGGGGGGACAAAAGACTCCAACTAATTAACCTTAAAAATCTGTTTAACTCAAAATCTGAAGCATGTTATTATCAAAACAAGTTTTGAAATGGATAGGGGAGCTTAAGGAAACACATGGCCTTTTGAGCATGCACGTGTGTATATTATCTTCCCCTCAAACCACCATAGAAGTTCCGTATAGCATAGGTCATTCTCAAGCTACACCAGGTCTAAGCAACAGGGAAATTCACAGTCCGAGGAATTTAAAGATTAAATGCAAGCATTGGAAATACATGCAAAAAGACATGAAAATATGCAAAATTAAAATTCAGAGAGAGAGAGAGAGTTCTTACGTGTAGATTGCAACAAAAATTTCTGGCACAATCCCCACCAAAGATCCCATGATGTAAGGACCATACTTCACATTGGTCGCCACAGCACAGTAGTTATATATGATATAAGGGAATGGAGAAATCCTGATTAATGCCACAGCTCGAAACTGATGGAACCAATTTCCTTCACCAGCTGCTCTTAGAATAGAAGCTCTCTTCGGATACTTTTCTAACCACCCCTGCATTAGAATCAACAAATGTTGGATTACATTAAATGTGCATTTCACATGCACATGCACACAATCAAATGTGGACATACACACTCACAATCAGAGAGAGAGAGAGAGAAAGAGATGTTAGCAATAGATAATGAAAACAGCAGACAGACACACCTGAATTTTATGATAGAAAAGAGAGCCAACGAAATATGGAAGTGATACACCAACAGCCATCCCAGAAAAGATTAACAAAAATCCATAGCCATAACCAAAGGTCATCCCTGCAACCCACATTGATGGCGAAGATGGAAAAAGTAGGGTGGGAAATAATGCCAAAGAAGCAAAAACCAGAACCGCCAGAACAGGAGTACTGAATGTTGATGTTTCCCAATTTAGAATAGGAATAATCTCCTGCATAATACTATCTCATTATTAAGGTAGTAAGAGATACCAAAAAATTTATATAAATGCCAGCATTTCCGCAATACACATGCAAACTTTTTCACCAAACTGGTGGTATCAGAAAGTAGTGATACCCCGATCTATCAGAAATTGGGTTAATTTTGTTTGCTTTGGAAGACAGCAATTAATCAGCCACAAGGCCCACAACTCACAATCCCCTTAAAAATAAACCTGAAAGTTTGTGTTGAAGAATCAATTGCTTTTGATAAACAGTATCATTTAACGAATAAGCTGGTACATCACCTCAAGTATCCATAGTGAATTTTAACAACTCAGAGAAACCATTAAAAATACATGAGGATTGAAGAGTAACAATTTTAAAGGGAACCAAATCTATTTAAAAGAGCATACTTCAATGCTTATTATAATTGCCACATGGTTTATTTAGACATCAACATGGCCAAGTTTCAACATTCCCCAAAAAAAAAAAAAAAAAACCAAAAATCAACAAGTAAAGAACTATTTTATCAAAACTAACTACTACACATTAATTTTCGCTGCCCCTATAAAGCAATATGCAGCTATTCCCCATAAAAGAGCCATCCTAGAGCTGTCCACATTGTTAAAATCATATTTCAATTATTGTTATTATTATAAATAAATAAAAAAGGCTTACAGACCCTATAAGCAAATACTAAACACAAAAACAAAAATCTCCCAGGAAATTCAACAATCATGCCCGCCCTTTCTTTTCAAGTAATAAAGTTCTTATTAGAACAACAATCGAAATTCAAAAGAGACATAATTTTCTCATCCTTGGCCATTTACACACATTATAAAAGCACAAAAATTAAAAAATAAAAATAAAAATTGCACGTGAATAAGTAACTTTTTTCCATGAATTTTAATTCAACCCACAAAACACCCAACCAAACGGTAATTGAACAAAAACCCATTACGCAAAACACCCAATTGTTCAACTCTAAGACGACTATTAGTCTATTACCACAAAAAGCAATCAACTTTAAAGAACAAAAATCGACCTTATCCATGAAAAACGGCCCGACCCATTTGATAAAAACCGCAGCCAACAACGCCAAGAAGATACAAAGCACAACCAACTTGAACCACTTCCACAAACACCCTTCTGTTCTCGGAGACGAAGGCTCCGCAACCACACCAATCGCCTGCTCCTCCTCACAATCTCTCGGACCTTCACTCAATTTCACGTATCCCCCAACCCCATTGTTATCTTCGCCCCCAATTCTCAGACTCAGTTCCGGCACAACCTCAACACCATCTTCCTCGTAATACGTCATCCCAAGAATTGTCGGGGGCACAGATAACCCTCCTACCACCCCCCCCGTGAGAATAGCAAATTTTTTTTGGTTCCAATTGCAATTTTTGTAAAGAATTGGGAACCCTAGCAAAATGCCATGTAAAGAACAGTAGAGAGAGAGGAACAAAAACAACGATGCGATGCAAAGAAAGACCGGTAGATGCGTAGGTGGTTACCACTTGCCAATGCATTGTACAACTTATAAATAAAACCTCTTATTAAAAACGTTTTTTTTTTTTTTTTTTTCAAATCACAATTTGACCCCAAACCCCAAAAGATTTTAAATTAAATCTGCATTTTATGAAAATTTAAATTGAACCCTATATTAAAAAAAAAAAATGCTTCAATTCAAGCATTAAAAAAAAATTGCTTAAACAAAAATAAAATGTACAGTATAATTAATATATTTGCTATAAGATTCAATTTGCTTTACTCGTAGAGTCTTTTGTAGTTTAATAAAATATTTTGAATCAATTTTCACTTACTTGAAAAAAAAAATTTATATAAATGTCGTGGCTTTATTTAATGGTAAAGAGCGATCATTATAAATTTTTTTTTTTTTTTTTGATCTCAATCATTACAAAGTTATATGAAGTACTTAAATTTTATTTTCACGTCAATTTTGATTAAATCATATAAAAAAGTCATTATGACTATTTTATATGAACATTACAAGTTCCATTGTATAATTTTTTATTAAAATTTTAAACTCTCAATCATTTTATGCAAACAATATTAACAAAAATATTAGTCTCTTTGTACACTCTACACATATGCAAATAATATTTTACCTCATATCCTTTTTTATTTTATTCCAATCTGTCCTTCAATCATTCACCCTTTTTGTTTGGCTCTTGTGTTTTTGGGAAATAATAACAGTTTTACATTTTTTTTCAAAACATATGGTTCAATTTGAAATATCTAAAAGTATGGGTTAAATATAAAATCTAATTTAATTAACGGTTCTTTTTTTAAATTATTCTCAGAATCTTCGCATATTTTATGGGTTTGCACTTTGCAGTTCGGCATTGAAGAGACGCTGTCGTTTTGAGGCTTTTACTTATAAAGTGGCTGAAGGGAAGCGCAATTGTGTGACAGGTGGTGATGTCTTTTGAGTAATGGGGTGGTGCTGCGTCATTGGTTTGTCGTGGCTTCACCGTCACGAAAGTTATGCTTTTGGGGTTTCCTTACTTTTTCTTTTCCTTCTTTACCGAGTTACTGAGTGAGAGAGAGAGAGAGAGAGAGCTACTACTGAGCTGGTCCAAGATGGGTTGACTCGGTCCCTATTGGGATTTTTTGATTTCGAACGTTAACACTAGTGAAGTTGACATCTCTGAGGTTTTTTCCTTTTGTTGTTTCAGCTGGGGTTTGGACTTTCTGGACCGACATGTGTGGATGATATTTGTGACCATCCAATAGTGTCTTGACACGTGTAATCGAAGCTTGTAGCAGCAATTATAGAATAAGTTGGATTGGACTCGCACAAGTAGACTCGTTTTTTATTATTATCCCATGTTTTTCAACTCAAATTATTGTCTGATTTTTTCTTTTCTTTTCCATTTGACAATAAAGAATTCAAAGCAACCACGAAATCCAGTGAAAGCACACCAATGTATCTTCAACGATATATTGGTGTGCCTTCTAAGCTTAATTTTTTTTTTTTTTAAACAAACAAGACAATTTGGGATACTAAATCAAGCAATATATAATATCTCCTTATTTTGGAAACATAATTGGTGCAAGCATGAGACTATTGAGTGTAGGTTTAGGTTTCTCTCAAAACTTCAATGCTTAATGGAGGCAGACCTTTATCTACCATTCATCGTTTGGACAGCCTTACACATTTTATCATGTTGATGATGAGCCAATAATCTAATTGCCATGTTAGGCCAAATATTTAATTCGTTGGAAGACAATCAGGACAATTATCTTGAATGGCTTTAATTTAATGAACGCATGAGAAGCAAATTGGGGTAACGGTTAGTGTAGAAGTTTGTTTTGTTTTTTCTGTTTTTATTTATTATTATTATTATTTTGTATTTAAGTGTAGAAGTTGCTAAAGAACTTATTACAAATTATTAAACAAATGGAAAAAAGACCAGTTGAAACATGTAACCATCGGACATTGCTGACACGTTCCTTAAATGCACTGAATAATTTCAAGCAAAATGCAAGATACAGTTTATTATATAGCACTTAAATTTTTCTAAAATAAAAAAATAAAATATTTATAATCAAATTCATTCATGAATTAAAAGAGACCAACACAAAATAATAATAATAAAAAATTCTCTATATAATAATTTTCTTAAAATGTTTTTACTTATAAGAGCATCCACAGCAGTGGAGTTAAATTTTTAGCAATTTAGCTCCACTAAAAGTTACTTTATTTATTTTACCTACACACATGCTACAGCAGTGGATCTATTTTAACTTTCAACACAATAAAATAATATATTCATCACAATAAAATAATATTTCTACTACAATAAAATAATAATATCTCTACTTTAATAAAATAACATATCACCACCACCACACAGCACAAACATCCTCCACCACCACCACACAGCACAAACATCCACCACCACCACCAGCAGGCCACAACAAAGAAAAAAAAAAAAAAATCAAGGCTCAAGCAAACACCAGTCCACAGCAAAAAAAAAAAAAAAAAAAAACCCAAATCAAGGCTCAAGCAAACGACGCGAATTCATCGCTCCGGCGCTCGGTTTCGCCGGCGGTTTCACTCTCCACCGCCACTCCAAGGATTGGCTGAGACATCGAGGCGATTCCGATGTCGGGGAGTGGATTCTCTTCACCAGTCCGACGCCGTTTAGCCGATTCGTATTCTTGCAGTGCCCTCCGGTGTCGTTCACCGGAGGCGAGGACGTGAACAAAGGAAGAATGGTGGTGAGGAGCGACGGCGACGACGTGGGCTGGGACGGTTGAGACGGAGAGCTTAAGAGAGATGAGAGCTTGAGAGAGGTGAAAGTTGGGAGATGAGTTGGAGAGTCCACGGTGAGAGAACTGAGAGAACTGGGTTTTTATTATTTTAATTGGGAGTAGGATTAAAAAATTACTTTTTTTTTTAGATGAGTGCTACAGTGCACATCTATAGATAGATGTGCACTGTAGCAAATAAGCTAAATTTTATGGGTTTAGCTCCACTGCTGCAAGCTTATTTTGCTATATTAGTGGAGCTAAAAATAGCATTATAGCTTTTTAGCTCCACTGCTGCAAATGCTCTAATATTTACAAATTTATAATTTCTTAAAAAAAAAAATGTACGAAGCACGGGATAACAACTAGACTCATAAAACCTTTGTAAACTATACTCAACTTGTAACCTCATCAAGTGATGTATTTGCCTCTCACTATAATGGTCTTAGAACTCTGAAATTGTTATATAAAGTTTCCTCCATGATTGAAATATTCTCCACATGAATTTGGAACTCCTATACTACAAAGAATTCTTTAAAGGATTTTTTCCTATGAAGTCACTAGTAAAGGTTCTAGAATACCTAATGATGTGAAACTCACAACAAGAAACTCAAAGAGAAGCCTATTAAGAGAAAATCAAAGATAAAATATTGAGGAGGTAATCCGATAGTTTAGGCTCAAGGAGTTAAAGCTTTCTCAATGTGATTGAAACAACTACCTCTTCTTATGAAAAAAAAGTGCAAATTGGGGCTTTTTACAGGTTTGTTAATATATGGACTTGATAAGACAATAAATAGGTAAGGGAAAAATTGTTGCAAATTTGGAATTATTGGAGACAGTACAACCATGCCAACTTTTTTTTTTTGGAAGAGACAACTATATCAACTTCAAATGGTTAAATCTCATTCATTTTAAATTTAAATTGAGTAATTTTTTTGTCAATTTTAAAGTCCCAAATGTCTCATTTCCAAATAAATTTCACTAAAAAATACGTTACGATGTAAAAGATAAAGGAAAAATATAATTAGTTTATCATCTTTGAATATATCATAATCTACTATCTTTGAACAACTTTTGAACCATACTCAACCTCAACACAAACTTTTAACACTTGCTAAAAGTAATTATTGTTTTGGATATGTCACGACATATACACACAAACACACAATTATAAAAGTAGATCCTAGAATGGATAGACCTCGGTGGTCCCCAAAAAAATTGATATCTCCCATATCCCATGGTCTATAATAACATTTTCAAGAAAGTATATAAATGATCTTTTAAGATTATACATTATATCATATTATATCATATCATATTATATATAATAAAAGTTGGGCTTAGAAGCCGTGGTTGCGCCAAGTGGCTTTACCAAATTGCAGAAATTTTTGTAAATTTTTAGATTTTTTTTATAAAAAAATTTTCTATAATTTCTAAGTTGTTAAAAATCTTAATTTGATTACAATCCAAATTCTTCATTTAATCCTTATTTTCCAAGTGTAGTGTATTTTTAATTACTACACGTACACTACGTGTTTATATATATAAATAAAAAAACAAAGGTAATGTGGTGATTTTCAAATACCACTTCATCTAATTTATCTAATCCATTTTTTAATACACTACATGTTTATATATATAAAACGTAATGTGGTGATTCTCAAATACCACTTTCAAAAACTAAATAGATAATCCTAAGCCAAATAAAAAAATAAAATAAAAAAGAATTTGATCACAATTGGAATACAGAATATTAATCCGCATCAAATACCACTTTTTAACTATTATGTATTCTTCAAACGAGATCTCTCTCATTCTGTTTATCAAAAAAATAGTCTCTCTTTCTCTCTCACAAAAGAAAAAGATGATTCAGACTTGACTCTGAATCACAGCAGAAGATTACTCAATACTGAAAGCGTATTTTCAAGACTCGCTTAAATCAGGTTTTATCATTATACTCTACTTTTGCATGCTTTTCCATGTTATATTTGGTTGAGGGGATTGTTGCCATACCACATATTTAGGAGAGGCTGTTCATCATTTAATATAGGTAACTTAGGTTCAGATTGAAATAATCTACCACACGTCCACACTCTCCACTGTCATTAAATATCAACATTAAGTATATACGTCATTGTTTACTATATCTTGATATTATGTCAGTATTTTTTTTTTTCTTTTTAATGACTTCTTTACCATCTCGAAATTATATTTGTTTTCATTTTAGAATGATTTGAGTTTGGAAAAATTTATTTAGTTTTAAGCTATTGTAACACGCTAATTCAGTTTAAATTAAGTTTAAAGTTTTATTTGGGATAGGTTGACTTTAGTTTATTGTACACGTTTTGGGTGTTGCGTTCTTTTTTTGACAAATGTGTTAATATGCTAATTTTTTTTCATGGATATTTCCATTCATGTGCAGAGAAATGCTAAAATAACATCGAACTAGATGAAAACAAAATAATGAAATTACATTCCATGTTGGATCCTCATTTACATTATCCCAAAAAAAAAAAAAAAAAGATGTACTTTCAAATTTGCTATTTGCACAGAAGTGCAAAATAATGTAACCTCAATTACATTCCATGTTGACTCCTCATTTACATTATCGAAAAAAATTGTACTTTCGAATTTGCTATTTGCTGAAATTAAAAGTGCATATATCACTATCGAAATTAAGAATATGTCTAAGAATCAAATGAAACACATTAGAAAAAGAGAGATAGAGAAAACGTAAATAGTATTGTATTTATCAAAATATTTTCATTAAATCATAAAAGGAAATAACATAGGTTTTTGTAGGGACACAATTTTAGTTGGCCTGATCCTGGATGGTCAGGCCTTGGCCCAAAAGGTCCCACACAATGAATTTTTGTAGAGTGTGGGCTGAAGAACTTGGTTCCAGTTGGCTTAAACGGTTCGTTGCATGAGCTCAGGAGATATAGAAACAAGAATGAAGAAAGTGAATGTGAAAGGGGGAATTTTATTCACGGGCATGCATTCGTACAGTGAAATTTTGCTCCTCTGTTCCTTCTCTTTTTTTTTTTTTTCTCTGTCCCCCTCTCTTGGGGGACTCTTACATATTATATAGGCCATCTTTTATCATCTGGGCCTTACACTTGTTGATCATCCAAACCTCTACTTGAGCACCTGTCCCATCAAATACCCTTATCAGTTCTTTGTGAGTTGCAGTGACCAAGGTAGCACTGTTCAGGGGTTTTCTCTTCATTAATGCGGTCAGGAGAGTAGCTGTGGTGCATTTAATGTGGTGGTGACAGCCTTTGCTGAGATATTTTTGGACTCCTTTCTTTTTACGTGCTTAGAGGGAGGACTACAGTAGTTGGGATGCACCTTTGACCTGGATTTTGGAACGTCTGAGGAGGAATTACTCCTTGGACGTGTTCTCTTTGCTCCAGTGGGCCCAAGCATGGATTCTGGGCCCCGACGTCTCCTCGGACAGAATGGTCCTCGGACGGGCCCAGGGCCCAGCCAACCTATTATTCTGGGCCGGTCCCCATAGTTTTCATTTTTAAATCGTGTAAAAATTTTATTAAATTTTTAGATTTCTAAAGAACTAAAAAGGAATATTATACTACCAGGACTTTAATTCATTTTTATCATTAAGTAGTTTATCTCTTTAAAAAAATAAAAAAATAAAAAACTGCTTCATGTCTGCTTCATGTAAGATTATATATATATATATATATATATATATATATTAATATTAGATTAATCAAAAAAATATTATATAGTAAGCGTAAAATAAAAACTGCTTCATGTAAGATTGTAGGTAAATTAATATTAGATTAATTAGGACTCTAATTTATTCTTATCTCTAATTCATTGTTATCATAAAGTAATTGTATCTCTAAAAAAAAATGAAATAAAAAACTGCAGATTAATATTAGAATAATCAGGACTCTAATTCATTCATATCTCAAATTCAAAAAATCAGGACTCTAATTCATTGTTATCATAAAGTAAGTGTATTTCTATAAAAAAAAAAATACTGCTTCACATAAGGTTTTTTTTTTTTTTTGGTATTAACTTTAACGTAAAAAAAAAAAAAAAAAGAAAAAAAAAGAAAAAAAAAAGAAATCTAATAACAATCTAGCTAATAACGTTAACTATTTTTTGAGGATAAAGTATTTTAAAAAAACTAATATGTAATTAACCTAAACTTCTTGATTAGGTAACTTTAAGAAGTTTAGAGTATTTGATTTTTACTTGGACTCCTTTTCTAGGTAGAGTATGTATATATATACACACCGTTAGTTGGTGTAGTTTTTCATTCTCCAACTTATTGTACAATTTTTTTATTTAGGCTTCCATATATCTACCTACAATCATGTAGATATGTATTTTTTACACTAATTTTTTTATCATAATCAATTAAATACGTTTTATGTATTTGTTGCCTTTTGTTTAAGCAAATTTCCTTATGTTTTTCTTTTTTTGAGGGGGTAATTTCCTTATGTTTGATCTAATTTATATGTTAATGGTTTGATCCAATTTAATTATTTTGTTGTCCAATATATATGTAAGTTGTCGTAGTAAATTCCAATCATAGACTATTAAATTTACATACAATTTTTCAATCCATATAGAACTTAGTTTTATTTATTTATTTTTAACTCTATTTAATTTTCTTCTTGATTTTTTTTTTCCAGGTTTGTCAAAAAAGATTTCAAGCATCCTAAGAAAGGTTTGTAATCTAGATGTAGAACTTTGCATCCTCAAATAGTTCTATCATTAAAAAGTAGTTAATTTTATGTTACTTTGTCTAAAGAGTTTAATCATTAATATTATTGTTAACAATACTGCAAATCACTTATATTGTAGATTCATTAGATATAAAATTCATATGCGAATAGTTTGATACATATAACTACAAATGATATTATAGCACAATTGGTATGTTAGAAGATAATTTTGTATTAAGGTGCTATCATTTTATGTTTGATGGTTGTTATACCAATGCAATTTATTCGTTTCGTTACAATAATTACTTATTTGGTTAAATAATAATACATTTTCTACAAGTTTTAACATAAAACCGTGCAACGCACGGCGTGGTTGCGCCATGTGGCTTCACCAAATTGCAGAAATTTTATTAAAATTTTATATTTTTAAAGAACTAAAAAAGAATAGTATACTACAAGGATTCTAATTCATTCTTATCATTAAATAATTAGATTAACATTATTTTTTTTATTTGTTAGGATATATTTCTTAACTTAAAGGATAATATTTAACATACAAATATTTAATTTAGATAATATTTATCATCTAATTAACATTATTTTTTTATTTGTTAGGATATATTTCTTAAATTAGGAGATAATATTTAACATTCAAAAATTTAATTTAGATAATATTTATCATCTAAATTTTCAAAATTTTAATATTACTAAATTAATATTATTTTATTAGAAGATCAAGCTACAAAACTTGATTATTAAGGGATAAGTACAATCCAAATTCTTTAAGAGGTGATTAATATAAATCTATTCCAAGAAACAGTATATATTTCCAATAATTTGATAATCTTTATTTATTCAAAAAAACAATATATATCTCCATTAATTTGATAATTTCTACGTTGATGACATTTAATTTATATATATATATATATATATATTTATATATCAAAATTCCTTATAGTTATCAACCACGTTCTCTTTCTTTTTTTTTTTAATTTTTAATTTTTTATATGTTATGTTATGTTGAATCAACTTTTTTTTTATTCTATTCATATGACCTTTTTTTAATTCCAATTTTTATGGGATAAAAATAAACACATTGATTAGATATCTTTAATTTCAATAAGATTTAAATGAATTATATTTCAAATGGAACTCCACCAATATATATAACCCTATATATCCTTTTTGGAGTGAAATTTATTTCAATATGTGAATGCATAAATCCTATGACAATGCAGGTATGCATTCTTTCTTCTTTTATTATTATTATTATTTTCATTTTGTTTATTTTCTTTAGTGTTATTATTGGTTTTTTGTCTTCATGTGATTTTAATTAATGAATTTAAAACATTCGAAAACATTGTCAAGTTTCTAAAGGCTCCTTCTTCATTTTTGTATTTTGTTTTTATTAAATTGATTAGGTTTTGTGTATTGGTTGCCTTTTGTTTAAACTAATTTTCTTAGCTTTGATCTAATTTATATGCTTAGGGTTAGGGTCTTAGAATTAATGAATAAATATGGTTAGAATTAATAGATTAATTTTAACAATTTTCTTATTTGATTTTTATGTTACATCAAATTATCAAGATGTTCTACACGTGTATTCTTGAATTATTAACTTTATTTTTAATTTATAATATTATCAAGATTATATTAATTTTAGATTTATCAATTGTTTAGTACTTTTTTTTAAAAATAATTATCAATTTAAAATTCAATTTCGAATTATCAATTTAATTTAGTTTTAGGAAGAAATCTTAACCCTTATTTTAGTGAGATAATTATTTAAACTTGATAATTTTTTCTTTTATCTTGATTGAATCTATTAAAATATATAATTATTTATAAATTTATTTTATAAGTTTTTTCATAAAACCGTGCAACGCACAGGTCTATAACTAGTATATATATATATATATATATATATAGATGAGTTCAAATTACACTTGGTGTAACTCTTATAAAGTTACACATTTTTTACACCATAGATTCATAAAAGATCTAATGGTTCAAAAAATTATCATTAAATATTATTGGTTTACACCTCATTCATAATTAATAGTAGCAT
The DNA here is from genome assembly GCF_001633185.2 of Quercus lobata. Lineage (NCBI taxonomy): Eukaryota > Viridiplantae > Streptophyta > Magnoliopsida > Fagales > Fagaceae > Quercus > Quercus lobata. Next base: position 15,807,060 of record NC_044915.1, on the reverse strand, counting down.
TTTCTCTCTCTTTTTATTTATTGTTATCCACTTGATTAAAGAGCATATTGCCATTTTTAACAACATGCAAAGATTTTTCCTTAAAATCTTCCATTTATATATACAGGAATCATAATCCGCATCAAAACCCCTGTCACTACATCAAGAAAATGTTGACATTTTCTGCACCAATTTCTTTGCTTTGTAAACTGGGGATTTTTTAGAAAATAACTACAAAACCCAAACAATATTATTAGTTAGGAAACGTTTCAAACTAATTTGGATTCTAGCAATTTGAGTTCAGAGGACTCGATTTGTGGTTTGTTAGACTGGCCAGAAATCGAGTCCATTGGACTCGGTTTGTCTCTAAGCATAGAAACCGAGTTCGTTGGACTCGATTTCTAAGCAAAGAAATCGAGTCTACTGGACTCGATTTTCATTCATGGAAACCGAGCCCAATGGACTCGATTTAGCAACGCAGTGGTGAGAATTTCCAGCAACCTAGAGAGTTCAAAAACGAAGAAGAAAGAAGCAACAAATGAACCCAGGCGCCGATTCTGACCAAACCCAGCCGGCAAAAGCTTCAGGCGATGCAAAACGCCTCATCGGATGTGTCTCGCCGCCGCGACGATGCAAAAACGATGAAACCCAGGCGTCGATCTGACCAAACCCAGGCGGCGAAAGCTTCAAGCGATGCAAAACACCTCATCGTTTTTGCATCGTCGCGGCGGCGAGACACGTCCGATGAGGCGTTTTGCATCGCCTGAAGCTTTCGTCGGCTGGGTTTGGTCATATCGACGCCTGGGTTCATTTGTTGCTTCTTTCTTCTTCGTTTTTGAACTCTCTGGGTTGCTGGAAATTCTCACCACTGCGTTGCTAAATCGAGTCCATTGGGCTCGGTTTCCATGAACGAAAATCGAGTCCAGTAGACTCGATTTCTTTGCTTAGAAACCGAGTTCTCTTGCTTAGAAACCGAGTCCAATGGACTCGATTTCTGGCCAGTCTAACAAACACAAATCGAGTCCTCTGAACTCGAATTGCTAGAATCCAAATTAGTTTGAAACGTTTCCTAACTAATGATATTGTTTGGGTTTTGTAGTTATTTTTTAAAATGTAGTTATTTTTTTTAAAATCCCTTGTAAACTGCCTCCTCAAGTGAAATTTAGGACCAAAGATAAGTGAAGAAAACCAGGATCAGTCCAGATGAAACTTTCAGAATACCCCAAAAATGGTCCAGCGTTGGGATCTTTGTAAGCCCAGGATTTCGATTTTAAATCAAACCCAAAGATAGTCACAGTGGATAAATTCCTTGCCTCCCGAAATACGATGGATGCCCAATAGGCCTTAGTACCACCTGAGAGAGACCCTTCCACCTGAGAAATATTCGATATCACAGTGAGTTTTGAGTCACAAACTTCACAACTCACAAGCAACAAACCTTGTCAATTCCCCCCCCCCCCCAAAAAAAAAAAAAAAAATCCTTCTCTTATTTTTTGTTTTCAAAATGAATTCAGTAAGTAGCAGTAGCCAGTTGAAGATCCACATTCCACATTTCTCGGAGCCCCACTCACGAAATGTCTCCGATACACGAAAACTTCAGCTCCCATTTTCTTCTTCTTCATTTCCAACTCTGTATTTCTCGCGGTCTCTAGGGTTTCCATTTCGCTCTGATTTTAATTTCGCACGTGGGTTTTTTATATTACTGTTTATTTCTCTCTAAAAATTTTATATGTATTGGGTGTTTATTTTTTTGCACATTGTTTTTATAATATCAGATTGGAGCAGCACAAGGTTTGTAATCAGCAAGTGTGTAAATGGGAAATCTTCGGATCCTCTGGAACCGGGTTCGGGTCTAAACGATGCAACCGGACCAGCTCAGGTGTGTACCATTTTTATCTTTTGGTAAGTTTATAAGAACGAAAAAAAAGTACTATTGAGTTGTTTAAATTGGAAAACTAATAAAAAAAAAGTGTTATAGTACATCCTAGTCGAGGTTTATAGGAAATTGTGTGTAGTTTTAGCTAAGGATATTGATGCAAACTATATGGTTTGTTTAAAAGAATGGGCGTGCTCTCAAGCCTTCATCTTGTTGTTAAAATGGTACAAATTTGTGTGTGTATCATATATATGTTCTGGACCAAGTTACATCACATGTAATATTTTTTTTTTAATGGGGATAACTTTTAATTGGATTTAATTTTTGAAAATCCCAGCATCAGATTCTACACTCTCTCTGTTCTTAACATGCCAATTTCATTTTAATTGCAAGTTATTTACCATCCAATCCATGTACTTTTAGTGTATAATTTTAAAGTGCAAAGACTTGAAATTTAAGCATTTTACATTGTAATCCAATTGTGGATTTGTCAAAAAATAAGCTGAGATTTGTGTGCATGTATGTATTTGGATTGGTAATCTTGAAGCCACAACCATAACCTCCACCCCATTCTTATGGGGTTAGGAGGAGGTGTCATTTGAGCTAGGGGTATATATTTACTCATACAAAATCAGAAATTGTATTAGGAGCAGTATGTTTGCTGATTTTTAGCTGGTGTTTAAGGGACACCAGAGGTCATGCAACCTTTTTTTTGGATAACATCCACCAATTGGCCTTTGATCATGGTGAAGAATAGGGATGGAAAACATTCTCCTCCCCACTTAACCCATTCTACCCCACACAGGTTTTCCCCGCCCTAAAGAGGGAATAGGATGAGGATATTGCCTCAGCCTGAGTTGCCCTGAGTGTGTGTGTATTTACACACACACATATATATTTATATATATCTATGTAAATAATGTAGTGTTTTTATACATATCCTATTTACGATTTAATTTGTGTACATATTCTATTTTCATCTCCTAAACACACTTGTCTTTTCCTCTCCTCCCTTTTCTTTCTCATCTCTATCTCTTCAGTGATAGAACTATGTAATTAAGGATGGCAACATGTCTCCACCCTTCATCCAGCCCTGACCCGCCCTGTGCAGGTTTTTCTTGCCCTGAATAGGCAAATGGGGTGGGGATGGGGCACCCATGATCTGACCCCACCCCATCCTGCTACCATCCCTGAAAACTTTTACGTGTCATGCAAGTCAATTATTCTCATGGTGTGTTGGTGAAACAACCAATTATTTAAAGGTGGGTGTAGTGTTTGCTTGAAGCAATAACAATCTTCAACATTGTTAAGACAAATATGATCATATATACTAATTCCCACTGACTTAATTAGACAAAGGCAATAACAGTCTCCAACTTAATCAGACAAGGGACGGAATTTGAATTCCTCCAAAAAGAAGAGATGGTTTAAGCAACCCAAACAATAATTTAGAGTCATCAGATTTTTCAATCTTTGCTATCCTCTTTCTACGAGCCATCAGCTAGAATTGTTCAAATAAAGACATACCAGAGGAGAACTTAGATTGGGCTCAGTCTTATCCTGATCACAACCATATTAACACTTTCTATACTGTGGATGGGTAGATTACAAGACTATGTTGCTAAAATCTCATATTAAATAAATGCATTTTTAATAAAAGGATGTTTTGTTTGTGAAACAAAGGGAAAATGACTAATTACTCTCTAATCCTAGCATACACTCAGTTTCACTATAAAACGTTTGTGTATGTTTGTGTTTTTTATGTACTGGTTATGAAGTTTCACCAGTTTCAGTGATATATACAACTGATTTGCAGAGTTATTTTAGGCCACATTAACCACACTGCTGTATGTCTTTGTTTCAGGTGCCTAAACAAAAGGACATTTCTATTGTGAAGGTCTTGAAGGAATCAAATTCCCTTTTGCCTCATGTAGTCCTTGCTAGTACACTGTTGGCTCTTGTCTATCCGCCTTCTTTTACATGGTTTACCACCAGGTTGTTGAACACTCTTGAGATGAATTGGATGGTTTAACATATGCCTAAATACATAAAGGGTTGTATTTATAAGAGCAACTTCAAGGAAGAATGAGAAGCCATTGCATATTGATTTCCTTTGCTATCTAAAAAGTAAAGCAGGGGTTAAATTTCGCTAAGGTTTTGCACTCATTGAAAAATGTATCCAAATCATCATTAAGCATTTATCCATTTAAACTAGTCTAAACTAGGATGAGCTCTCATTCTTGATCTATTGAACTTTTTTGCTCTGCCATATTCTTGGGTACAACCATTGAGTGATAGAAGTTAAAAATTTGGATTAGTTCATCTGAACATAAATGTTGATTTGCAATAAAAGGATATTAAAATGTTTATCCAAATCATATGTTTGTAATTCGTAATTTATATTCCAGGTACTATGCACCTGCATTGGGGGTTCTAATGTTTGCAGTAGGGGTTAATTCCAGAGAGAATGATTTCCTTGAAGCATTCAAGAGACCAGCAGCTCTTTTTGCTGGTTATGTTGGCCAATTTGTTGTTAAACCTCTGCTAGGATATTTTTTTGGCATTATCTCAGTCACACTTTTTGGTCTTCCAACCTCCATTGGTCAGGAGATCTCTCTCTCTCCCCCCTTTTTGATTGGTAGGATCAGTCACTGTGCTAACATTTTCAGTCTTATCATGTATCAGGTGCTGGGATTATGTTGGTTTCTTGTGTTAGTGGGGCTCAGCTCTCAAGTTATGCTACTTTTCTCACAGACCCACAAATGGCCCCTCTAAGCATTATTATGACATCATTGTCTACTGCTACTGCAGTATTTGTCACACCAATGTTATCACTCTTGCTCATTGGAAAAAGACTTCCTGTTGATGTAAAAGGAATGGTGTTTAGCATTACGCAGATTGTAGTTGCACCCATTGCTGCAGGCTTGCTATTGAATCGGTAATATATTGATTCCTGATGATAACATATCAAACTCTTTTAGAGGTCCTTGCCTGCCTCTTATATTTGTGCTTACAGGTTCTTCCCCAAGATCTGTAATGCTATTCGGCCATTTTTGCCTCCACTATCAGTATTAGTGACAGCTCTTTGTGTTGGAGCCCCACTTGCGATTAACATCAAGTCTGTTCTATCTCCTTTCGGAGCAACCATTTTGTTCCTCATTGTTGCATTCCATTTGTCAGCATTCATAGCTGGTTATGTCTTTACTGGTTTAGTGTTCCATAAGGCTCCTGATGTGAAAGAGCTGCAAAGAACACTTTCCTATGAGACAGGTTCTGCCATTATTGATTATCATCAAAATATAGTACCTGGCAACATAATATTCTGGCTAACTGATATTTTTTCTTTTTCAGGTATGCAAAGCAGTCTTCTGGCCCTCGCACTTGCAAATAGGTTCTTCCAAGATCCACTTGTGAGTGTGCCTCCCGCAGTCTCGGTGAGTCCATACTGTTGCTTTTTTATCAATCATTTTATATTTTTTCCTCCAAACACAAAACTGCAAATCTAGTCAGCCTTCTTACTAGGAGCAGGTTTATTTTATTTTATTTTTTATTATTTATTATTTTTAATAAAATGATATTAACTCTCTATGTAGCAACTCCATCTCCAAATAGTTTGACTGCAATGGATCAAAATCTAGTTTTTTCTACTACTAATGGAGGCAATTATTTTGGGACATAAACATGGTATATCTGTCGTGGTGCTATAATGGGTTTGATGACTTTCGGGTATCCCTATTTTTTGTCACCGATATATCCAGTTTTTTTAATTTTATGGGTACATATTAGACATACATCATGTATCAAATGTGCATCTCTTTCTGCAGCTATATTATCATCTCAAATTCCATAAGCAATATAACAAATATATGAAGAATTCTGAAAGTAAGAACAGGCACATCCGCATGGTCACCTTTCTGCAGCTATATTATCATTTCAAATTCCATAAGCAATATAACAAATATATGAAGAATTCTGAAAGTAAGAACAGGCACATCTGCATGGGAATCTAATGTGACCATGCAGAGCATGTCAGACTTGTATTGAATTTGTTGTTGAAATTTTGATATTACCCTATAAATAGTTACAAATGAGCTTCTTCTTGCTTGTGACTTCAATTTGCATGTTCAATGCCTGATGAGATCTACTTATAAAATAGATCTTGAAATTAGCCTTAATGACTTGCACGTGACTGCATTTCTGCTATAGCATTCTCATCCCTCTTGGATTTTGCACACTTTTTCATCTATTGTGCTCTCCCCATTGGAATAACTGTTGTAGCTACTCACACCAGAATCTAAAAGCTTTGTATTTCCGAGTTATCTTGTTAGAATTATGTTTAAGTGATTAAATTCACCATTTCCTAACAAATTAAACTTTTGGGGGAATCAATAATTTATTATGGTATCAGAGTAGAAGATCCTAATTTTGATCCTTGCCTCCACTATACCTCCCAATTAAAATGTTAAAAATCCCATGTGTTGGGCCTCACTTATTAAGGGAGAGTTTGGGTCCACACATGAGGGGGGAGTGATTAAATTTGCCATTTCCTTATAATTTAAACTTTTGGGAGAATCGGTAATTTATTATATTCATTGGCTATAATGACCTGTTGTTGTTTGATTTGCTAGAAATATGTTTATAGCCAATATAGAATCGTAGCATATATCACATGATAAGAAAATCTTGCTGAAGATTTACCAAACTACATCAATTTTTATTTTTATTTATTTTTTATTTTATTGATTTGTAAGATTACACATACATGTTATGGGTTTTGAACTCATGATCTCACCCTACACTACAATCTTTAACGGAGGGAGGAAACTCTAATTGAGCTAAAGATCATTGACAAAATTCCACCAAAATTTATTCAAAGCTGTCTTTTTCGCTCTTACTTATACATACATAATGTACACATATACTCACACACACACACACACACAACACCTCTTTTGAATTAGGTTGCATTAGGTGTTGAATATTAGTCTGCGGGGGATTTTGAGGAATATCCACATTGTTTCTATGATTTGCAGACTGTAATCATGTCTTTAATGGGCTTCTCTCTTGTGATGATTTGGGCTAAGAGGAAAGAATAACAGTATGATAAAACAGAACTATGAGCGACGTATTGGAACTTTGTCCATCCGTCATCCTCAAGTGAATGGGCAGTGTAGAAGCTGTCATGGAGCACTTGAAGATGGGACCTTCCACTAGCTTTTGTGCTGGCTACAGGAGGATCTAAGAAGGAATTGATTTTAGAAAATATGGATTGGCACTTTGGTTTGTTCGAATCAGATTCTGATTTTAGGCAGTTGCAGAGCAGTTTCTTTCTCCAATTGTTAGGAGCCTTTTGTAGTTATTTTGTGAAGACCCTGGGAAAAGCTTCATTCTTAAGGATGAGCATATCAAATTGCTTTGTGAAGACATTGGGGTAATTCTTTGTGCTTAAAAGAGCATATCAGTGTCAGCTGTGCGTGTGTGCAGGTGTGTCGGTGTTATGGACTTTTTGCTAGTTTCTCCATAAACATCGATTTAGAGTAACTTTTGTCAATATTACTTCACTTAATAACTTTATATAATTTTAATTTTTAATTTTTATAATCATATAATTGTATTGTTGAATTACGATGTCACTTTATACTTGCTTGCATAAGATCAAAATGATCAGCAATCAATACTCTTTTATTTATACATATTTAAATTTCAAGTTGTTTTTTTTTTTTTTTTTTTTTTTTTTTTTTTTTTTTTTGAAATAATACACAAAGGAAAAGTTTAGCTCCAATCTGGTTTGGAGCTATCTTTATCTAAGCTATTATGTAGCGATTGAAGACACTGTTTATGTGTAATTTTAATTACATGACTTTTTTAATGAGTCATATAATTTATTTAAATAATATACTTGGATGAAGAAAGTTTGTCTCCAAATTTGTTTGAAAAAAACTTACTCCAACTAAGTGTTGGTTAAAAAGAGCATCCATGCGGAGCTTTAGTCGTATTACATTTTTAAAAAGTTGTATAATTTTTTTTAGTGGACTAAAAGGTTTTATAACTTGTTTAAATAATACATGTAGATAGTTTTAGAAATCATCACGTGTTGTGTTAAAAGAGATTCCTCTAAATTAGTTTGGAGAAAACACTTGTCTTACATGAATGGTCTTATAAATTGCCATGTATAGGGTTAGAGAAGATTTCTTCAAACTGGATTGGAATTAATCTTTGTCTATACACAAAATATGAATTTATGAATTGAAGGACAATTTTTATTTTTATTTTTATTGAATTGAATGATTTTGAGCTGTTTGAGATGATGACGACGACGACAAATAGTCTATAAAGAGAGGAGGCTAAGGAATTATAGGTGATACTATCAGCAGTAGAGAAGAGACGAGTAGGTGGGCATATAAAGAGAGGAAATGAGTTGCGTAGTTAGATTTGCCTACACCATAAGCGGTAAAGAGTAGATAAAAGGTGGGTATACAATTTTAACATCATGTTTTGCCATTGCCAGCTACTTTGAGAGTTGAGTGTACATTGATTGTAGAGAGTAATTATGGTCTCACACAACTTATCTGAACCTTTCAAATGTTAACAATTATGGCATCTGTCTTTTATATCCAATTTTTATATTTAAATGTGGATATCACATTTTCACTCTTTAAAATGTGTAAATTAATGTGTACAATTGTAAATATTATGTAAAAAATTGTGTAAAGTGAGTACAAAAGAATAATCACCATGACTTTTTAAGCTTTTTTTTATTGTTTATCTGGAGTATGCTCTTTCTCAACACATGTTAAAAGGAGTACTTCACGAAAATAATTTACATATATATATATATATATATATATATTTAAAACTAACATCTTTATAAGCGTTCTTTCTCTTTACCCAAAATACTCTCAGGAGGCATTGGGTAATATTTTAAGATTCTCAAGAATGTTGGAAGATTCTATATCATTCTCATATTTGGTTGCAAATTGCACAAGAAAATCAAATGTTTGGGGGAATTTGGATTCTCACTTAACTCCCTTTTTGTAGAGATGTTGATTCCCTTCAAAACATATAGATATTTGCATTCCCATGTGAGAAAAAAAAGTTACATTGATTTTTTCTAAATTGACAATTTTACTCATATTCCCTTAATTACCCTTTAACCAATAGAAATAAAACCAAAGAATAATAATTATAAAATTGACAATTTAAATAATTATTTTTGTATTATATATGCTATTCAAACAATGTTATACTATAGTCTCATGAATTTGTCATCATTTATAGTGTATATTTTATTTGTCATTATTTATTTGGAGGGAAAAAAAAAATTGTCTTTAAAACCATAGGATATTTTGTGAAAAATAAATAATTTTTATAAGATTCTTAGGAATAAGTCAGATATAAAATCTTAGAATTCTAATAAAATCAAACATATATAGAAAAAAGTTACAATTTTAAGCATCCAAATTGTGGAATATATCACATTTCGAGAAATCTAGAGGCTAAGAATAATATTGATTCCACCAAACCAAATGCCCCTTAAGGTTTTTATTTGCTAAGAGGATAATTTGAGAAGGAAAAGAGGGAATGGATGACGCTCGCAAGCATAAGAGTCAAGTTCATTTCAATAGGATTGCTCTAATAACTTCCAAAGTTGCTTGGACACTTGTAATTCAATATCTTTGAGACTCTTCATAGCAGTTGAAGCTTTTATTTTTTGGTTGTAAATTAATATTTGAGAAGGAGAAAAGGAAAGGATTTTTATTTTTGGTTTACTTTAACTATGTCCTTATTTTTTAAACCCAGATTTTTTTTTTTTTGAGTAAATACTATCTCTGAGTAGAGAATTTTGAACTCTGATTTACAAAACAAATTATTTTGATGAGATGATAAATTTGTTCTTAATTTTCTCTTGAAACATGTACATTTCTTTCCTCTTATGCAACCAATTTTTAATGCATATAATTAATTCTTTTATCCTCCAATTTCCAAGATATATATATATATATATATATATATATATATATTGCTTCCAAAAGGCAAAAATACAAAATTGGAGATGCAACACACACGTATTGTTTGCAAAGATGTTGTACACATAATTTCCAAGTGAAACGTACAAATAGTCTCAGCTTGTTTCATTACCATCGGAAATATTAAAGCAAAACAAGAAGGGATTGATTCTTTCATTGGCACCACCACACATCCTTCGTATGATGGTCACTCGCTTCACAAGTATAAATGCTTGTGGAGTGTGGAGGACAAATGCCGGGGTTCAAGTCTTTAGGAAGGAGTTTCACATACATATACACTTAGATTAGGCTAGAGTAGAATTATATCTTGTATAAAAAAAGAAGATGATTTTTTCATTGGCCAAGTGGCCTATTCTTTGAGGAAGCATCCGTTGATGACATGCATTTGTCTTCTGTCACGCGTTCACTGTCAAGGGAAAGAGAAATGAGAATGCTTGAAGGTTAAAGGTCGGCCTTGCAGCCAAAATTGTAAAAAATGGCTAGATTCAAAACATGTTTCATTTTGTAGTGAAAGTGCATTTATACATAACCAAAAGGTCATATTTGTAGCCAAATCTAAAGCAATTTACAAGTGATAATTATTGCTTCCAAAGAGAAGAAAAAAATGGGGGTAGGGGGAGGAAGAGTTACGACAGATCAATATTGTTTGCAAATTGCAATGATGTTACATACAGAATTTCCAAGTGAGTTGGTAAATATACTCTAGGGTTTGTTTCATGAACATCAGACATATCAAAGAAAACCAGAAGAATTGTATTAATTTGTCTCTTCCATTGGCTCTCTTCTTTGTAGAATCAACCGCTGGTTACATGCATTCTTGTCTTTTTTCATGCGTCACAGAGAAACGAATATACCAGTTGCCAAAAGTGACAAAGTAGCTAGATAGATTGAAACAAAGGGCTATTTTATTATAAGATACATTGAAAGTGCATAAGCTCACACACATAACAGAAAAGTAGGAAATGGATTCCAAAACTTTAGGAGTTGATAAGCCTCATGCAGTTTGTATTCCATACCCAGTTCAGAGCCACATAAAAGCAATGTTGAAGTTTTCAAAACTTCTCCACCATAAAGGTTTTCACATAACCTTTATTAACACTGAGTTCAACCACCAACGTTTTCTGAAATCTAGAGGCCCCAACTCCTTAGATGGCTTGACTGACTTCTGATTCGAAACCATTCCAGACAGTTCCCCTCCATCGGACCCCAATGCCACCCAAGACATTCCTTCTCTTTGTGTTTCCATTACGAAAAACTTCTTGGCCTCATTTTCCAACCTCCTTGTAAAACTCAATAGTGGTACTTCAAGTATTCCCCCATTGACTTGCATTATCTCAGATGGTTTCATGCAATTCACTATCACCGCTGCTCAAGAACTTGGAATCCCAATTGTAATGTTCTTCATTATCGCTCCTTGCAACTTGATGGGTTTCATACTTTCATGCAGATTCCTCATCTCAAGGATAAAGGCATCATTCCGCTTAAAGGTCTAACGAAATATGCAAAACTGCACTGAAATCTTGCATTATTTTATTATGATTAACATCAAATCATTAAGTTAAAAGGCCTTCTTTGTTTTTGCAGATGAGAGTTATATAACCAATGGATATTTGGACACAGTTATAGATTGGATTCCAGGCATGAGAGACGGGAGACATTCGTCTGAAGGATCTCCCAAGCTTTGTTCGAACTATAGATCCAAATGATATTATCTTTAAATATGTGATCGAAACAGTAGAGAGAGCTCCTATGGCTTCAGGAATTGTTGTTCAAACATTTGACACGTTAGAGCAAGATGTTTTGGATGGTTTCTTGCCCATGTTTCCTCATGTATATGCCATTGGTCCTCTCCAATCATTACTCATTCACTTATCCAATGATCCTTTGAAATCAATTGGATATAGTTTATGGGAGGAAGAAACTAAATGCCTTCATTGGCTTAACTCTAAGGCACCCAATTCAGTGGTATATGTGAATTTTGGTAGTATAACTATCATGACACTATCACAATTGGTTGAATTTGGTTGGGGACTTGCAAATTGTAAATATATATTTTCGTGGATAATTAGGCCTGATTTAGTTGTTGGTGAATTAGTGATATTGCCACTTGAGTTCAAGTTTGAAACTAAAGAAAGAGGTCTAATAGCTAGTTGGTGCCTTCAAGAGGAAGTGTTGAACCACCCATCAATTGGAGGGTTCTTAACACATAGTGGGTGGAATTCAAGTATTGAAAGTGTGTGTGCAGGAGTGCCAATACTTTGTTGGCCATTCTTTGCAGATCAACAAACAAATTGCAAGTATACTTGTAATGATTGGTGCATTGGCATGGAGATTGATAATGATGTGAAGAGAGAGGATGTGGAGAAGATTGTGAGAGAATTAATGGAAAGAGAAAAGGGTAAGAAAATGAAGAAAAAGGTCATGGAGTGGAAAAAGCTGGCCGAAGAGGCCATTGAGCCACTTGGTTCGTCATCCATTAACTTGAACAATTTGGTGAATGAAGTGCTTTTATCAAAAGGATAGTTGTTTTAGAAAAAAAGTGACAATAAAAAACCTTTCTCTATTTGATAGGGAGAATAGAAAAATAGAAAAGATATGAAATATTAGAATAATGTATAAGCTCTCTATCGTGTGTGTTTTGTAAAAGGGGTGTAAAAACAAAAGGATAAAAAGGGGTTTTACATTTCACTTGGTTAGTTAAGAAGTTCTTTTTTTTTTTTTTTTTTTTGATTCTATTAAGAGCATGAAACTTAGAGCAATGAGGTCTTAGATGACCAAAAGCACCACAATGGTGACAAATAATGTGTTTAGGTCCACCAGACTTTTTAGGGAGGGATCTAGTAACATGGTTTTGTTCTCTCTTCAACTTATGACATTGAGGTCTTATGTGACCAATCACACCATAATGATGACAAGTTGGAACAAACTTAGATCCATCCAAAACCTTAGGTTGAGACCTAAACGAAGGCTTTGATTTAATAGCCTTTCTCTCCACCTTTTGATTTCTTTTGTGTGGAGGAATGTACATTGATTTGTCCTTTAAGTTAGAATACACAATAGACACAAAATTGGGTACCACAACATGATTGCAACAAATATTTTCATTCTTTTTAGCAATAGGTTCAGCAATCAAACACTCGGCATGTATCTTAAGAGATTCATTTTCACATTTTAGCTCATCAACAAGTTTGTTAGACAAAACAAATTTAGCATCCAAGTTCATATTCAAACATTCAAACTCTTTTAGCTTTTCAAGAGAATTTTCAGCAAGTTTCTTATATTTTTCAACCAATTTGTTGGATTCATTAAGCTTAGCAATCAAATCATCATTTTTCACAAAATAACTTGCTCAAATTCTTATGAAACTTAGCATTTTTCTTCAAGAGTTTGACGTTAGGAATATTAACAACACCCAAAGATTCATGTAACATAGCATCACAATCATGAGGATTATCACTTATAGAGGCATTTTCACAAACACGTGGCATATTACATTCATCAACATCCAAAACATGCATAGAGGCATACAAAACACTATCCATGGCAAATAAACACAAGGGGTTAAGGATCACACTTAGGTATTTAAACCATAATAAGTGTACCTGCTCTAATACTAATTGAAAGTTTAAATAGTGTGTAAAACACCAATGAACGTTTAGACCTCCAAATACAAAAATACCAACACAAGCTTATAATCAAACAATATATTTTCGGAATATGAAATATAAGCTAAACCCAAATTGGTAAAACACTCTAATCCATAATTAATCATAGCCACAGTAGCAATTAAATAATAAAGATTAAGGGAAGAAGGATGCAAACACAAAGATAACATGCCGATGTGTTATCGAAGAGGAAACCGAAGTACTCGGCGAAAAACCTCTCTGTTGTCCTCTAGGCGGTCAATAATCTGAAAGTTCAAATAGTGTGTAAAACACCTATGAACGTTTCGACCCCTAATTTACAAATTACCAACACAAGCTTATAATCAAACAATGTATGTGCGGAATATGAAAATAAGTTAAAACAGAATTGGTAAAACAATCTAAACTGAAATTAATCACAACCACAACAGTAATTAAAAGGAAAAGATTAAGGAAAGAGAGATGGAAACACAAAGACAACACAGCGATGTGTTATCAAAGAGGAAACCGAAGTCCTCAGTGAAAAATCTTTCCACCGCCCTCCAAGTGGTCAATAATCCATTAGAGAATAAAGTTGGGATACATAAATAGCAGAGGACCTTCCAAGCCTAATCTACCCAGTGCACCGAAATCCTCTAAACTTCTTGCTCTAATAGGGTTACGTCGAACCTTGTCTTCTCTAACTTATCGGATCCCGCAATAACCCATTACATAAACCAAAATGAATTGGTCCCTTCCGAACTGCTTCTTAAGTACCAAAAATGCCTCCTCACAGATATGAGTATGGTGAGATAATGATTTGACTAATATACCTCTTAAGGATGTATCAATGAAGAGGGTGAGAGTAGAGGAATTTGGAGAATCAAAGGATGAAGATTGTGGATGAGTCAATTTTGTTTTTCTTTAGGGTTTCTTTCTCAAAATTCTCTTTGAAAGCTCTCTACATTTCGTGGGTATAAGGGTATTTATACTAGGGTGAGTGAGGAATGCGAATAGTCAGTTTTCATCAAACAGGGCATTCTAGCTACTCGAGCTTACGACTGGAACGAGTTGTGAATTTGAGTTGCGAGCTAACTGCCTGGCTAATCTGGAAGTTTTGTCTTGTAGTGCTCTAGCTGGTGTAACCCTTCAGCTTTCCTGCATGCTTCACATGTGTACCACCTTTGGCAACTCGCCAGTCACGAGATCTAGTCGTGAGGCACTTCTTGAGTGCACACTCTTGAACTTTTCTTACACTCTTTCACACACTACCCTTACATGATTCTCATCTAAATACAGGGTTTTAAATGCTGAATTACAAGTAAATTTGGCATGAAATAAATCCAACAAAATGATTGAATAAATTCAACCTTACATAATCCACTAGAGAATAAAGTTGGGATACATGAATAACAGAAGACCCTTCAAGCCTAATTTACCCAGTGCACCTAAGCCCTCCAAGCTTCTTACTCCAACAGGGTTATGTCGAACCTTGTCTTCTCTAGCTTACCGAATCTCGTAATCGCCCATTGTATCAACCAAAATGAATTGGTCTTTTTTGAACTACTTCCTAAGCACCAAAATACCTCCTCATTGATATGAGTATGGTGAGATAGGGATTTGGCTAAATGTACCTCTCAAGGATATGTTAATGGAGAGGGTGAGAGTAGAGGAATTTGGAGAATCAAAGGATGAAGATTGTGGATGAGTCAATCTTGTTTTTTTTATAGGATCTCTCTCTCAAAATTCTCTCTGGAAACTCTCTACATTTTGTGGGTTTATAGTAGGGTGAATGAGGAATGCGAAGAGTCAGTTACAACCAAATAGGGCATTTTGGTGACTCGACCTCGCGACTGGAATGAGTCGCGAGTTTAAGTCGCGAGCTAATTGCCTGGCTAGACTGGAAGTTTTATCTTGTAGTGCTATAGCTGGTGTGACCCTTCAGCTCCTTCTGCATGCTTCACACATGTGCCATTCTGGTGACTTGCCAGTTGCAAGCCAGTTGCAAGATCCAGTCACGAGGCTCTTCTTGAGTGCACACTTCTTGAGCTTTCTTCACACTCTCTCACACACTATCCTTACATAATTTCCACCTAAATATAGGGTATCTAATTACTAAATTACAAGCAAATTTGGTACGGAATAAAGCCAACACATGATTGAATAAATTCAACCTTACATAGTTCATGGACTCGGAGTTGTCACGTGGTCGTAGTAGTAAGTTTTTTACTCGAGGTAGCAATATGATGTTAGTGGTTTAAGTTGTTATTATAATACTTCAATTCTTTCATAGTGGATCTGTTTTACCTTGAGGATAGTTAGGTTAAATCTTCCCCAGGTTTTTTTTATTAGTTTGGTTTTTCTGGGTTATCATATCGTTGTGTTATTTATTTTTCGCATTGTTTACATGATATGATATACTTGTGTTAACCTAATTTTGAATAATTTACCTAAATAATCACTTGGCTAAATATCTAGGTTAATCAACTTGTGTTTTAAGGGGTCTAAAATCATACAAAAACAAAGTTCCACTCACAGACTAATAATAAAAGCTAAGCTGCATAGAACCCATACAAATCCTTGCGCCACTCATCCAAGAGAGCTAAGAACCAAACCAAATACTAATGGCCGCACTATATGTCTCTCCTGAATACACAATACATTGTGATTGGTGTAACTTTAAGTGAAACAAAAAAAAAATACAAAAAATAGAACAAAGAATTTGCATTCCCACAATAACCGATTTGTGGCACACCCTTACTAAGCAATAATAATTAATTAAAAGGAAAAACTTTACGAAAACCTTAAAAACGATGAGGTACATCTAGACTAAAATTCAAACCATACACAGTAAAACGATATAACCGAGCCTGTGGCATTATTCCAAGTGGCGTTATTTCAAGCCACATGTCTTCAAGTGGCCTATTCTTTGAAGAAGCAGCCGCTGGGTACTTGCACTTGGCCTATGAAAGAGATATAGACATATGATGTGCCTTGAATAATGTTTGGGCTAAATATATCAAAAAGTGTCCGTTGAACTAGTCTAATATTTGGGCTAAATATATTTGTCGCTGTGTATGGTTTGAATTAGTTTAGATGTCCCTCATTTTTTAAGGTTTTTGTAATGTTTTGCCTTTTAATTAATTAATTAATTATTATTGCTTAATGTGTGTTTGGCAAAAATTAAAAAATCAGTTTATTTTACTATTTAGCTTATTTTTGCTACTATTTATGAGTTCTACTGCACTTTTTGGTACTATTTATGGGTTACACTGTTTTAGTTAACTTTTACTTTTATCTACAGTACTTTCAACAAAAAGTTTTCAGTTTCAGTAAAATAAGTGGATCCCAAACAGACTCTTAATAAGGGTGTGCCGCAAATTAATTAGTGCGAGACGGGAACGCAAATTCTTTATTCTATTTTTTGTGTTCCACTTAATGTTCTACCAAACACAATGATGTCGCCATTAGTATTTGGTATGGTTCTTAGCTCTCTTGGATGTGTGGCGTAAGGGTTTGTGTGGTTTCTATGCAGAGCTTGGCTTTTATCATTAGTATGTGGGCCAAAATGGGCAAATGCCCTTTTTGCGCAAAAAACTAGCATTCTACCCCATTTCCCAAACTAATTAGGGAAATTCCCATTTTTTGTAACTCAATAATATGAGGGTCGAGTTTTTATGAAAAACTCAATATCTCTATGATCGAGTTAGTCTGACCATTGTGCCACGTTGGCGCAGCAGACGTGGCTTTTTCCCAATAAAAAAATGCTCGTGTAGTTATTCACAACTCAGCAAGTGTAAAATCGAGTTTTCTTTAGTGATTTGAATCCCTAAGACCCTAATGTCTCACAACGCCTATTCACTCACTCTCTCCCTTGTACACTCTCCCTCGCTCTCTGCCATCACTCTCCCTCGCTCACTCTGTGATCAGGCTTCCCCACTCTCCCCCACTCTCCATCAGTCTCACTTTCCCTATCCAGTCTCCATTAGTCTTACTCTCCATCAGTCGTCGTTGCTTCCCGCTGCTGTTGATTACAGGTACGTTGCTCTCCTCTAATATCTTTTCTGATTTTGGTTAATATTAGGTTGTGTTTTATGTGGGATTTTGATTATTTTGTTGAAACATATTAAAAGTGGTAAATTTACTAATCAAGATGAGAATTTTGTTGTCTTTTATATGCTGCGATGATGATGATCTAAAGTATTTCTTTCTATATGGTTATGTCTGTGTTATTTTCTCATTAATGAGAATTTTGTTGTCTTTTACATGCTGCAATGATTATTTTCCGATTAATGAGTTTAAATGTGCTTGGGGTTTTGATGGGGGGTTTTTGGCAAATTGAGTGGTGGTGTTTCAGTGATGTCTTTGGGTTTGTGTAAAATGTGTCTTTTCCTATAGTGGACATGATTTTTTATAGTTGTTGTAAATGGTGTCAAACTAATTACGTTTGAGTCTAAATAGTTGTTGTAAATGGTGTAAAATGTGTCTCATGCCTTTAGCAGCAACTGTTAGCTCTGAAGCAGAACCCATCTCGTAAATATGCCTTATTGTGTTGGACAAAGATTGGTTCTATTGGGTACATAGGTTAAGAAAAAAATGATGAAAACTTTGAGACTCTAGTTGTTTGAAGCAATCTTCAGTAAATCCAAGATGTTCTGCCCATAATGACATCCTATATCCATAAATCTATGAAATACACATTCACATGAAATAGAAAGTCAATTATTGTAAGTCCAGTTAAAAACCAGTACGAGTGATGAAATAGTAGCATTTAGTACAGCAACAAACAAATTAAGTTCTTTCATATCCCTTAAAAGTTTTACTACTCATTGTTTTTGGTATATCTAGGTTTTTATAAATTTCGTTATTTTTTTGTGGCAGTACCACATTTCTTGGAATTGACACTACTTTTGTTTTGCATATCAGTCCAATCTAGAAAATTTTAAGTAACTTTACTTAAAAAAAAAAAAAAAAAAAATTCATTGGTACCCTCAGCTTTGGAGAAAATTCTTGGCTAGGAATTACCTTATTGAAAGATGTATTATTTCGTGGATTGGTCTTATATGTGCAAATGTATGGCTGGAGAAGCTGATATAGCAAGCATAGAAGTTCTTTTGCTTGCAATACAGCTCCTCTTTGTTTAAAATTGACCATATGGAGGGAGAGGAATAATTGAACATTCAGTGGTGTGGAGCTCTTTGTTATTGGGTTGAAGTCGTTGAATTTGAGATTGTTGTTCGAGTGGTCCTACACCCTTTGGTGAAAATGACACGCATTATGCTGCAAATTCTATTGATTTTCTCTCTTTGCGATTATAATCTTTTGATTATGTAATTTTTTTTAGGAGAATCCTCTGTAATTTTTTACCCTCTGGTTAAACAAGAAATGATATTCATTGGACATCAAACTGCTCAAGTAACTTCAAGAAAAAGATGAATGCATTTACTCTAGGAAACAGTATTCACTCCATCAAGAAAAAGATGAATGCATTTACTCTAGGAAACAGTATTCACTCCATCAGTGTGGTTTAATAAGTTTGGTAGATTCTCAAAAAAAAAAAAAAAAAAAAAAAGTTTGGTACATTTTGATTGAAATCACAATGTCACAACTGAAACTTTTTCGAGGTGTGCCAGCGTAGGTTCTCTAAAAGAGAAATTTTTTAAGAAATGTCTATGGTTAAATAAACCATTGATTATGTACCTAATTGGAAAATCATATCACACTGTTTAAAGATTGAAGCTTGATTAAATTTTTTGGATGTAGGCCTTCTTGCTTCCCCTAGATCTTATGTCCATGTGATCATGTAACTTGCATAGTAACTGAACTACTAAATTATTTTTTTGATATTTTTACATTTTAAACAGCAAAAAATTATCTTTTACTTTCAAGAAAACTAAAATTTTAAGCTGTTCCCGGTTAATTCCAAAATATTTCCAGTTCCATGCAATAGAAAATGAAGAGCCAAAAGGTTTCCAAATTTTTTTTTGAAGAGCCAAAATTATATCAGCTTAGGATACAACAATAAAATAAACGATTCTGTTGAGTGTTCAATTACGCTTAAAGATGGTCCTAAAGTTTGAGATCCCATGCTGACATGAAATTGTTGTATTTCAATGTTTCTGTTACCATGAATACTTTTCTGGTATTGCAATTTTTGTAGAAAGTTAATAAAGGGTTTGAAAGTTATTCATAACATCTAGGAACTACGTAAACTACTACATGTAAAAGAAGCAGTTCTTTTTATCAACACGAATAGCAAATCAGAAGCTGCTGAATGAGCTTGTCTCCGATATCTTTCTATTTCAACCAAACAACATTCCAGTGGAAAACATAATCAGTTTATATCTATATCTAAACTTTCGGACAAAAAGATATACCCTTCCCCTGAAAAACCTTGGAAATGAATCTTCCTATCCTTTTTATGGCGAAGAGGAAAGATTTTATTTGCTTTTCCCAGAATTTGTTTAAAGTGAAATGCTCTTTCTTTTTTATTTTCCTTTTTTTTTAATTTTTTTTTTCTTTTGAGAAAGGGAGGGGGGGTGGCGACCCCATTTTTGTATTTTGAGAGAGAGAGAGAGCTTCTCTTTTGCTGTCTTTTATTAGGCAAAGCAAAAGGAGGGGTGTGAAAGAGCTCAAGGAAGAGGAGAGAATTTAAAGGGGAGGATTTGGGCGGCATAGTCAAACGTGTATAGTGTGTAGTGTTTGGGTGTGTGTGAGCGTGGGGGTGTGTGTTGGATCTTCTTTTTGGCTCACCTTTTTGTGTTCCAACGTTGATAAAATAAAAGTCACAAGAAAGTGAAAGATTTTACATATGGAGCTATGTTATTGCTATTTCAAGCTATTGTAGGACCAAAGGACTGTCTTCTTTGTCATGAAGATGACTGTATATATTGTATGAATGCACTCTTGTCAGAGTTTCTACAGTAGGTTCCATTTTTTGATCATAGAGTGAACATCGGGCTGGCCCCTAGTAAGTTTCTTTACTGTTAGAATGGGGTTCTTGGGAAGGGTATGTTTTGTGGCTTAGGTTTCTCTCTTGGACCTACACTTCAATAATTTCAAGTGAACACTCAAAGCTTATTATGTTATAATTAAGCATATTAAAATAAGAAGAAAAGACTTACTATTTGAAGGCAGTTTCTTAGTTGATGAAGTAGATTAATCATGATTGCAACCCTTTAATAATGTCAAATTCTTTGGTAAGTTGGCAAAATAAGAAGTCAAACTTCCTAACAACAATACCATAATGGATGAGCATTTTATCAACCTAGATTAGTTTGGAAATGCTAAGGAAACAAAATTAGTTTCTCACCATTACCACTTCCTTTTTCCTTGTCTTTCTTCCTAATATCTAAAAACATGACTTGGCTCTATTTTTAGATTTGGTGAAAGCTTGACACAGTTGTTAAGGACATATTTTGTGTAATTGGCTAATCTTTTGACAAAATGCATTTTACTTGTAATTGGATAATTCTAGGATGTGTTCAAATACTTCAAGAAACAAGGTTTCAAGATCAAGTGTTAAAGTCATCAAGTCTGTCCAAAAAACAAGTGAAGAAATGCTGAGTTTTTAAAGCTCGATAGCTGCTCGACACCTCTCAACAATTAGGCTATCTATTGAGCCTCTTAAGGTGTTTCTTATCGCAATCTCGACACCTTCTTGATAGCTGGTCGATCGATCGAGAAAGTTTCTGTCCCCTCGATAGCTTCTCGACACCTGGTGGATCGATCGAGCCTCATCTCTTGTATCTGATGTTTTAATCCTCGACATCTGGCTCGACACCTTATCTGTTGAGCTTTACGAATTTTAGATTTTCAGCCCATGCTGACATATAAGTGTGGGGTTTCTTTTCTCACAACCCTAGATCTATATAAGGCTTATTTTAGAGGCCGTCACATAAGAGAATACAAGGAGAACATATGCAAAAGGTGACCGATGCCTTATTCTCTCTGAAAGAAGCTACGGCATCTTTGTGCCGTAGGGTTTTGTAACCAAGTGCTTCTTGATCTTCATTGTTGATGAAGTGAAGAACTTTGCAACCAACATCTTCTTCTATTTGGTGATTTAAGTCGCGTACTAGGATCCGCGCAATTGGTTAGTCACGTACTGGGATTTGTGCATCAATGGGTGGCGTTCATATATTGAAGAGTTCAGAGGTTTTGAAGCGGTAGAAGGTTTCTGCTGTAAGTTCATCTACGGGGATTGTAGAGTCTAGGGACAAAGGTTTTGTACTAGGTCTAAAACTTTTCTTTACTATAGTGGATTGCTTTTCGGGAAGGTATCCCCCCAGGTTTTTTACTGTGAAACTGGTTGGTTTCATTGGTTTTTCTGGGTTATCATATCTTGTTTTATTTATTTTTCCGTTGCATGATTTTGACATGATATTGATTTTTTTTTTTAACAAGTTTTATTGATAATAAATCTAATTAACAACTTGGATTTAAAACTTGTAAATTCTATCAACCGAGGTCTAAATTTCCCAATAACAGCATTAAACCCTTTTATTTATTTATTTATTTATTTTTATAGATGATACAGCATCAAACTTGCACATGGTGTTTACTTCCATATGATAACTACCTTAATTCACTCAATGATAAAATATATATATATATATATATATAATATTAAAAAAAAAACATAGACTACAATAAATTTTTACCTTTGGCAAGAGCTTATGTATTAGTCCCATGGCCACCTCAGAAATTTGGCACAAATCTTCATTTATTACCCACGGAGTTATGGTTATCTTCATATCAGACAAACTTAGGAAATAACAATACACCATTTTTATAAGATTAAGTAGTTCCTAGAGTCAATACCACATGGTGTTCAAAACAAGGTTACAAAATTACAATAGAAGAAACTCTTAAACTGCTAAAATTATAAAACAAATAAAAATAGTTCAGCTCCTAGAGATGAAAATGCAAGTTTTCCTGATGTGCTAGCAGAACTGCCAATATGCTGAAGGGTAGCTCATCTCTTGCTTAAGGGAGTAATTTCATGAACTAGTGTTAATGCTATACGTCTCTTAAAATTGAATTTAACATTGGGAACTAAGAATAGGCTTCAACATGGTATTAAAATGGACAAAACTTAGGTACAGTTCCTTAAGTGACGCACCTTACATTCCCTAATTAAAGTCAACTATGTGATTGCATTGGTCATAAGCCGTAGAGTTGAATTTAAATGTCCTTGGGGGAAGATCACATATTGTGTGTTGCATGGTTAAATTTAATTGTAAACCTAATATATAGCTCCTAATAATTGAAATTGATATTTTCCCTGTTAAAATCACTCTCAAAGACATCATAAACCAAAAAGTACTATCATATTTAACTATTGCTCAGATGTTGAACATCTAGGTATCAATCAAGTTTCTAGCACATTAATTACTCATTTAGCTCATAGAATCCCATAACTTTTCATGAATTTATCTCTATATGTTTTGACTGTGACTTGGTCAATGCTATCATGATGGATTTTTTGTTTGTTTTTTTACTTCAATTACAAATAATAGAAAAAAAAAGTGTTTTTATTAAAATTATGGCAAGTTCTTATTTATTTAAGCTTTAATTTGATTGCTTTTAGGTTGCATGTTAAGTGGGGGTAAGAAGTGATGTTGACAATCTTGTTGGGATTATAATATGTCTTACTGTATCCATGCTTTTATTTTATATTAATTGTGGTTTACTTGTCATAGAGTGAATCCTTAATAATTGCTAACAATCTATTTGCTGCCATGTCAGATATGCAGGCACTAAATAGAGTGGAGCCTGGACTCACCGATGGTACCCAGTTGACCCGACAGTCAGATCATCGATCAACTCCGCTTTGGATGCGCGCTGTTGCTGAGGTATGTAGTTGTATTATTAATACATCTCCATTTTATAATTACCTCGTGTGCACTACCTAACACAATGCTTGTCCGTTTGCAGGAGGTGCCTGGCATCGTAAAGGTTCGACGCCATAAATGTGTACTGTCACAGGGTGGGCTAGACCCATGTATCATGCAATACATAGATGCGGCAGGTTTGACCGGATTATTCAAGGTTCTTGATATGGAGGTCGACCATGTCTTGATCACGGCCTTGGTCGAGCGGTGGCGTCTGGAGACTCACACGTTCCACTTACCCCATGGAAAAATGGGTATCACCTTGCAAGATATAGAGGTGATGCTGGGAATTCCGGTGGATGGGATGCCTATCACTGGGAAGATAGACCTGAAATGGAATGTGGTGTGCTGAGATTTGTTGGGTCATGAACCTCTGCCTGTGATACTGAACTTAAACAGGTCTATCCTTGCTGGGGCGAGGATAAGATACAAGTGGCTTAATGCACGGTTTGCTACTCCCCCAACTGCGGACACTGGTGATGAAGTCGTGTAGCAACATGCCCACTACCACCTACTTGTTTAGATGGGGGCCCTATTATTCATGGACAAGTCGGCGGACCAGGTCTCACTGTTGCCTCTGCAGTTCCTCAACCCAATCAACAATGCGAGACAGTATAGTTGGGGTAGTGTAGCATTGGCCTGACTCTACAGGCATCTTTGTAGTGCATCAAAGAAGGATGCGATGCAAATTGGAGGTGCACTATTCTTGGTGCAGTTGGTGGGCCTATTCAAGGTTCCCACGAATATGTCTAATTGCGGGGCCGCCTTTACTGCCAGTGCACTCAGGGCCCCTTGCCATTAGGTATGTCATTGAGTTCTTGTTATTCAAGCCAAGTGTTTGTTAGGAATAATTATTTATGTGTACCGTTATTATATTTTATTTTTGTCTTTAATAAAATGAAAAATATGCCAAACTAACAAACAAATGGAACTTATCAATGCTTAGATACTGAAGTATATGGATGTGAAGTACACTTGTATCTTTTGATTCTTTTCCATTAAATTTAGCCAAAAAAATTATATTGGCACAAATTACCTGCATTTGCAAAGCATAATATCATGATATTCCAACATGGTGGATTTTTTTTTTTTTTTAAAGTAATACAATTGAATTCAAAAATCTTGTTTGCAAGTCAAACTCTCTTTATTGGGTACTTAACTTTAAATCCATGGTCAAAGTGCCAAACCAAAAACTAGTCTTTATCAAGACTTTTGGGTCACTTGAAACCCAAATAATGGAAAAACCTTCACCCCAATTCTTAACTTAAATTTATTCTCCAATTCCCACATTTTACTGTCTTCTCTTTTATGTGTGTGTATATTTGTTAATAAGCTATAAATGAATCTAAATGGTCCAGAGCAGTTTGGTAGTTCTATTTCATTGCAGGATTATCCTACATTGTTGACAGTTCATCATATGAAAGTTCACTTACCTGCATTTGTCGAAATCCCATGTTTGCTTGGTGGAGCGGACCAAAGAGCACTGCTAAGCATGCCACACACGTCCTTGCTGCGTACTGGACGTCGCTGTTTACGTTACGAGCAGAGTAGGTATTTGGTTGATTTATGTCCTCAATTGCATGCCCACATTCTATTACATGACCACATTCATTTCGCCATAATTTGAAGTTTTTATTTTTGTTTCCCTCAATTGCATGACCACGTTTTTATTTTTATTTTTGTTTCAATTCTTGGATTGTTGTAGGAATGAAGGCAAGAGGTTTAAATTTTTAGCAGAGGATGTAAGTATAGTCTTTAGTGGATAAAAAAGATCAAACTATATGCAGTGTTTAGAGTGTTTGAAATATGTCTAGAATTTCTAAACATAGAGCAATATATGAAATAATTATAAACAAAAGGTTTAGCAGCACCTTATACCAGTTTATCTACTATTTTTGCTAGTATTAGTATATTGTAATAATTCTAATAATTCTATGCTTTTGTCAATGGTCTCCAAGAAAAAGGACTACTAATTAGTTTTTGTATCTTATATATCACATTTAAAATTTCCTAATATTGAGGTCTCCTCAGTGATTGGTTCTGCACAACTTCATCTCTGATATGTCTACTTGCTATGCTTGAAAAGCATGTATTGAGTGTGCAAATTTATATGCAACTTGAATATGACTCGGTTAACTATTTGCATGGTAGCATTTTTCTAGTGTACTTAGCTGGGGGGAAGGTTGGAGTTGTCATAAACCTGCTTGTGTTTAAATACTCTTATCTTCCATGACAACCATCCATCTTCACATAATCACTAAACTAACAATCCACTTATGCAAATTGTATGGGAGTCGTACACGCATGTGCTGGGCTTTCTGCCTGGGTATTGCACTGTTGGGCAGCATATTTGGAGGGCTGAGGTGCCATTGATCTACTTTTGGATAGTGGAGGAGCATCATCCCGAGTGGGTCTTCCGTCAATTTGGGATGAAGCAACCGGTTCCACTTGTCGTGGATACATCAATCGACCTTCACAGGATATCCCTCCAGGGTAAATGGGATAGGGATTGGCTAGCAGAACATGTTGCCCATATTCAACAATGTGCCAACCGAGGGTAACTGGTTCACGTTGCTCCTCTCCTGTACGGTGATACGACATACCTCGTTGACTACATGAGGTGGTATGATCACAGCATAAGGCAATACATAACACTAGAGTTTGCGTATTGGGAAATCATGGTGAGGCAATAATTCCTTCCCCTTTATTGAAACCATTGTTTGATTAAATATCTTCAGCAGGTTTGTCATGCATGCAAAACTTCACAATAATTTGTAACATCATAATTTCTATGAGTTTATCTTTCATTATTTTTTAAAGTAAACAAATACTATGATTTAAGATTTGGGGAAAATAAGTGAATGTGTAGTATCCAAATTCCAAATCACCTTGATATCTGTAGTATCTCAAAATTACATTATGGGAAAAAGCTGTCAAGTACTATAATTTTCTAACAGTTACCGTAAATGGATCTTGGATGATAGGCCAAAAACTAATTGACTCCTTGTGATTAATTAATTGATTAATTAGCTAAGTTTATTAATTAATTAAATTAACATGCAAACGCGTGGTAGCACAAACAAATCACCAATAATCTAAGCATGCAGTGGAAAATAAATTTGAAATGGTGATTTGTTTACGATTGGGGAAAACCTAACGGCAAAAACCCCACCGGGTGATTTTTAGGTCACCACTTCCAAAATTCCACTATTATCAAAACAAGCGATTATAAGTAAAGGAATCCCAATACCTTATACCAACCTACAGTTGAACCCTTACCCCAATACTCAATTGGACTTGTTCTGTAGTGACAATTTCTCCTTTTGATGCACGGCTCCCAAGTATGTGACTAACCAATGCGCGGATCCTAGTATGTGACTTCAATCACCAACTAGAGAAAGTTGTTGGCTGCAAAGTTCTTCAGTTTATCCCAATGATGAAGATTAAGAAGATGCTTGGTCACAAAACCCTACGGTACACAAGCATAGCAACTTCTTCACAAGAATGATGAACTAGGGCAAACTCTATTTCTGGTTACAAATTGCTTGAACAAACTTTGCTCAACACTTGTGCAACTTATGTACACTTTGACGACCCTTAAAATTATCCTTTTATATGTCTAGGGTTAGAAGAAAAGAAAACCCAAACACATAATCATGGATTAGAGTCAAAACAGAACTGGAATTCTATTTTTTATAAAGCTCGACAGATACTTATCTGTCGAGATGCTGTCGAGTAGCGGTCGAGCTAGCTGTCAAGTTTTAATGAACAACACTTTTTCAGCTTGAATCTTGGACAGACTTGCATGTCTTCAACATTTGATCTTGAAACACAGTTTCTTGAAGTATTAAACACATCCTAGATCTACCCAAATACAAGTAAAGTGCGTTTTATCAAAGGATTAGCCAATTACATAAAAGAGTGACATATGTTCCTAACAAGTGAATCACATATGTCCTAACATTGGATGTAATTCCTATCAAATATTTGTCTTGCCTTATATTAAAAAGTTGTAAGGATACATCCTTACTTAGGATTTGAGGAAGACATTGGAAAGGATTTGGAATTACTTGACTCTTGAGAAAGCATATGAATTGTAAGGTTTAGCTGTTTTGTTGCTCACTTGTATGTTTCGAATGTTGTTAACCATGATGCTTATACTCACCTGTAGTTTGATGTATTTATGGGTCTAAGGAGAGAACTAGATTGGGTAACTACAGTACTTTTGACATTTTAAGTTTAGAGTTATTTCATTTTGGACCTTCTAATTTATTTTGGCTTAAACAAGTAGTTTTGTTATTTGTAACATCATTTGTGGTACCCATAATAGCTTAAAGTTGCGTCTAAGTAGATTTACAATAAAGACAATTGCCATATGTTACAAAACGCTACAGTTGTAAGATTTTATTTTTTGAAAAATATTGTTTATTCACTCACATTCATTATTTCTGGCACACATCCATAAGTGATATGAAAATATCCACATTTTCAAACATAAGGGGATATGTGAGTTTATGACGCCCTTGTTTTGCAGGTTCAGACGATGCTTAGGTCTCTACAGAGGTGCGACGTAGTTTCTGACATGCACAATGACCTTAAGCTAACACTAGAGCTTATGGAGGAGCTGGGTCGACTTAAATTGGAGGATGCGCTCGCGGAAGCATCCGACATTGGTACACAGGCCCCAAGTCGTGGTGGGCAATAGGTTCGTTGTTATTTAAATGAGATTTACAACAAACCAAAAGCCAGCCACCACATCCCACCTGTAGCTTAATTTCCACGTATAATCTTCAATCATTTTAATACCTCACTTGGTTATTAGCTCTAAAAGTTACAAGGTTCGTTTTCATTAATACTTTCAATAGTTCTTATTATAGGTAACTTTAATAGTTTTATTGCTTATATCAATTATTAACCAAAAAGCATCCACTGCTCTGGGCAGGGAATATCACACTGAATGATAGCTCTCAAATAATTAATTAATAGATAATTTGTGCACTTGTATACCTCATATTGACACAACAAACTCTATCATATGTACTTAAAGGATAATGCACAAAGTGTAGCCATCACATAATGCAAGTGGATCTTTTTTTTAATGAAACTTTACGGAAAGTCGTTAGGGCATTTCCTCTATATCAATCATATTCCTAGAGTTGGTGATCTACTTGTTTGTCGAATTCGGAAAAAAAAATTATGTAGTTATTAAAAACCTAAAATGTCAAATCTTGTATCTTTGAGTGTTTTTTCTTGCTATTATTTTATATTTCCCTTACTAATTGAAATTGGAATGATAATCCTAGATAGCGATGGTTTTGTTATTTTGGCCACAGTCATACATGGCACACAGTCATCTAACCTTTATTTATGTCCAAAAACAACTATTGTTTGTTTATTATTATAAGAACAGAACCGGGCAGGTTTAACCTGCAAGCAATATGGCGAGGAATCTAACATGGGGAAAAAAAATACTGGTGTTTGGTAAATCATAGCTTTGTATGTGTTTGACACAAGAATATAAAAGTGGAGATAAAAATAAAACATATTGTATTTCTTATGATATTCTTCTATTGGATTACATGTTTATCTTTCTTGCGAGGATTAATTCGCTCACATCTTCATGACTCCATTGATTTTTTATTTTTTATTTTTTTATATTTTATATTTATTTATCGATTTCAATTTCTACTCAACAAATTGGACTAGATGATAATAATAAACTTCAAACAAGAGCAAACCAAATCAAGATATCATAAAAATAATCAAGTGTATCTAGATACAAAAAATGGTGAAACTCAACAATGCATCTTCAAACGTTCCTTTAGTGACTTGTATTATCTCAGACGGTTTCATGCAATTCACCATCAACGCTGCTCAGGAACTCGGAATCCCAATTCTAATGTTCTTCACTATCTTTGCTTGTAGCTTAATGGGTTACATGCAGATTCCTCCTTTCAAGGATAAAGGCATCATTCCACTTAAAGGTGTGTAACAAAAAATGCGAACTCCATTGAAATCTTGCATTAATTTATTAGAGCAATTACACTTTTGGATTATAATTTATTATTATTTTTTTGGAGAAGAATTATGAATTATGAATTATGAATATTATTTGTGGGGCCAAAGAATTTGTGATCCCGACCTACTTTACATTAGGGCTCAAGGCCCACGCCGAGGAGAGGCGTTGCCGAGGACATGCAATGGAAGTCCAAATGGCCTAGAGATATAGCCGAGGACGATTCTGTCCTCGGCATCCCAAAGCGCTCCTAGAAGAAAGGACGAGTACGGTATATGAGCGGTTCAAGGAAAAGCTAAACACCTCCGCATTGATGGGGAAAGGACCCCTGAACAGTGTGGCGGCAAAGGACAAGGAAAAGGCTGCCATTACTGCAATTAAGTACTCTGTGCCTAACAGAGCAATGCTTTTCAGTTTTTACAACCACCCCCAACCACTTTGGGTATGGGTTGATAGGACAAGTATCAGTCTTAGAAAGCTGAACCTACACGTGGATGTTGGAGGGAGGGTAAAGGTTAGTATAAAAGGAGAAGGAAGCAATCCAGAAAAGGGGGCTGGGACCAGGACCAAGAACTAGAGCCTCCCATGCCGTGCCGAGGAGAAAGTCTTCTTGGGCAAGCACGGTTCACCTCTGTGCAATCATCATGAACACCATGACTAACGGCTGTTCGTTTGCCAAGGCCTAGCCTTTAGCCCACTCTCTACAAATTTTATTATTTGAGCCTTTAACGTTCGAACCCAACACATCAATTTGGAGTCATTACAAATTGAATCCTTACAATTGGCGCCGTCTGTGGGAAGGCTTGTGTATTGGCGTAGGCAGCAGTTAGTCATGGTAGGATCAAGCCCCTGTCAATAAGGGTCCCTCGAAAGAAATAACTTTGGCAGTGGTGCAAGCTATGCGAAAGCTCCTCCATCATTTCCAATAGCACGGGGTTGTCGTCCTAATTCAGCTCTCACTCAAGGCTACACTTCGAAGTGCCAGTGGCGCAGGCAGTTCTAGGGGCTTCCAACATCAAGTTTATGCCCTACACACCTTTGTCAAGGGGCTAATCCTCGCTGGTCCAGTAGCCCGATTCACCGAATTCCTATAAGTTTTGGACAGAACCAAGGTCTTGCATGGTCCTCGGACTCAAACCTATGGGGAAACCAACTATTTCAGGAAAATATAAGCTTTGGACAGAACCAAGGTCTTGCATGGTCCTTGAACTCAAACCTATGGGAAAACCAACTACTTCAGAAAAATCTAAGTTTTGGACAGAACCAAGATCTTGCATGGTCTTTGGACTCAAACCTATGGGGAAACCAACTATTTCAGAAAAATCTAAGTTTTGGACAGAAGCAGGGTCTTGCATGGTCCTCGGACTCAAACCTATGGGGAAACCAACTACTTCAAAAATATAAGTTTTGGACAGAATCAGGGTCTTGCATGGTCCTCGGACTCAAACCTATGGGGAAACCAACTATTTCAAAACTACAAGTTTTGGGCAGAACTAGGGTCTTGCATGGTCCTCAGACTCAAACCTATGGGGAAACCAAACCTATGGGAAAACCAACTATTTCAAAACTACAAGTTTTGGTCAGAATCAGGGTTTTGCATGGTCCTTGGACTCAAACCTATGGGGTAACCAACTACTTCAAAAATATAAGTTTTGGACAAAACCAAGGTCTTGCATGGTCCTCGGACTCAAACCTATGGGGAAACCAACTATTTCAAAAATATAAGTTTTGGACAGAACCGGGGTCTTGCATGATCCTCGGACTCAAACCTATAGGGAAACCAACTATTTCAAAAATATAAGTTTTGGACAGAACCAAGGTCTTGCATGGTCCTCGGGCTCAAACTTATGGGGAAACCAACTACTTCAAGTATATAAGTTTTGGACAGAACCAGGGTCTTGCATGGTCCTCAGACTCAAACCTATGGGGAAAACCAACTACTTCAAAAAAAAAAAAAAAAAACTACAAGTTTTGGGTAGAACTAAGGTCTTGCATGGTCCTCAGACTCAAACTTTTGGGGAAACTAGTCATTAGGAAATGGCTTAAGTCCTAGACAGAATGGAAATCCTGCGCGGTCCTCGGACTCCCAGCTCTAAGGAAATTAACACAACCGAGTGTTTAGACTCGGTACAGTCATACCTCGGTCCTCGGACTGGATGCAAAAAAAAAAGGGGTTAAAAAAGAAAAGTTAAGGCTATGAATGTTGTCAGGAACGTGGCAAAGCACCCTAGTGCTTGGTGACCCTCTCGGATAGTTCATTCTAGGTTACCCATCCTCGGGTGATCACCCCATATGCAATACAGAGCATTCAGCTGTTATCTCGGTTAGTCTCATATGGTTAACCTACTTCAAGTCGGCATTATTGTGCCCGTCAGTTTTAATAAGTTCAAAGTGATAGCTCTTTATTAACAAGGGTTTCGGCCCTAAGTATTGTTCAAAAGAAAAGGACACCAGCACATCCATTCACAAAATAATTATTGTAGAAAAGAAAGAACACGCAAAATGAGATAAAGTCATCTTTTATTAGACAAAGAAGTAATACAGCGTACAATAAAGGGCTTAAACAAGCCTATACTAGAAGCTAACTACAGAAGCAAAAAGAAAAACCAAAAAGAAAAAGATACAGGGGAACGATAAATCCTTCAAATTTTGCTCTAGCAATGACTAAGCATGTCAGGTTGGCACCAGTGATGGAAGAGAAGAAGAAGCAGAGGCACCTGGGTGGCACAAGTGATGGAAGAGAAGAAGAAGCGGAGGCACCTAGGTGGCACCAGTGATAGAAGAGAAGAAGAAGCGGGGATGCCTAATCTCCGTACCAGCTTTGACTGCAATCGAGCAAGTATCATATTAGCAGTAATCGAGAGAGAGCGGATGGTACCGACGATGAGAAACCTCAGTGCTGTCGCACAAAAAATCTGATGCGACGTCCACCTGCTTCGGATTTTGGCTGAAGGAAGAAGAGGCTCCTTTCTTGCCTTATCAAAGGAAAGAAGTGTCTTGAGTCTTTGTTTCCCTTGCCATGACCGGGTCATCTTGTGTCTTGGAGAAACCCAATGCTTTTGGAGAGGGTGTGGTCTCTTTACCCTTATCCTGGACTTGACCATATCACTCTCTAGGGCTTAGTCACACTGGTAATGGGGACTTTGAGCACAACTGGAGGGTTAGGGATTTGAAAAGCTTAAAGGGTCTGTACATAAAGGAAATGACCTTCCACCGTGCTTCTTATATGGGGGGCAAGCCTGACGGCATTTAATCTATACAAATCTCCAAGAAAAACTACAAACGAGATAAGTCCCGCTTAATTCCCAAAGCAGTCTTTAGCTGTTGGAATTGCGTCGCCTCATAAAAGAGACCTTATTAAAGGCGCGTTTCGTGTACCGAAACGGCAGGAGCACGGCGTGGGTCAACCAAAAGAATGTCTCATAACTAGGGGCGTGTCCCAGGCAAACGACGAGGCTCTGGCATTGATGAAGGACAAGTCTTGGCAAACCATGACATAGGCCTGACGTCATCAAAACCCTCCTCTCCGTCCGAGGAGCCGGATAGCAGGATTTTGAGGGGCTATTGTGGGGCCAGAGAATTTGAGATCCCAGCCCACTTTACATTAGGGCCCAAGGCCCATGCCGAGGAGAGGCGTTGCCGAGGACATGCAACGGAAGTCCAAATGGCCTAGAGATATAGCCGAGGACGATTCTGTCCTCGGCATCCCAAAGCGCTCCTAGAAGAAAGGACAAGTACAGTATAAGAGCGGTTCAAGGAAAAGCTAAACACCTCCGCATTGATGGGGAAAGGACCCCTGAACAGTGTAGCGGTAAAGGACAAGGGAAAGGCTGCCATTACTGCAATTAAGTACTCTGCGCCTGACAGAGTAATACTTTTCAGTTTTTACAACTACCCCCAACCATTTTGGGTATGGGCTGATAGGACAAGTATTAGTCCTAGAAAGCTGAACCTACACGTGGACGTTGGAGGGAGGGTAAAGGCTAGTATAAAAGGAGAAGGAAGCAATCTAGAAAAGGGGGCTGGGACTAGGACCAAGAACCAGAGCCTCTCAGGCCATGCCAAGGAGAAAGTCTTCTTGGGCAAGCACAGTTCACCTCTGTACAATCATCATGAACACCATAACTAACGACTGTTCGTTTGCCAAGGCCTAGCTTTTAGCCCACTCTCTACAAATTTTATTGTTTGGGCCTTTAACATTTGAACCCAACACACCAATTTGAGGTCGTTACAAATTGAGTCCTTACATTATTATTATTATTATTATTATTATTATATTTACAAACTTACAATATCCATCTTTACTTCTTTAGTTTAAAATGTAACAATATCGTATTTTATTTTATTGTACTGATTCTACTGAACAATTTACTCCTCTATTATCATTTTATATTAAAAACTCAATTTTTTTGTTAGTAGAAAATGGGTCTGAACCAACATGTTAATGACTTTTATACCCTCTTATAACAAACATATCGCATGCGCGCAGTAATACACAAAGGCACATAAAGGCAATGTTAAAGTTTTCAGAACTTTCCCACCATAAAGGTTTTCACATAACAAAGCCCACTCACAAACTAATAATAAAAGCTAAGCTGCATAGAACCCACACAAATCCTTACGCCACACATCCCAGAGAGCTAAGAACCAAACCAAATACTAATGGCCGCACCATATCTCTTCTGAATTCATAATACATTGTGATTGGTGTAACATTAAGTGGAACACAAAAAATAGAATAAAGAATTTGCATTCCCGTCTCGCACTAACTGATTTGCGGCACACCCTTACTAAGCAATAGTAGTTAATTATAAGGCGAAACATTACGAAAACCTTAAAAACGAAGAGGGACATCTAGATTAATTATTCAAACCAATAACCATACACAGTAAAACGATATAACCGAGCCTGTGGCATTGTTTCAAGCGGCGTTATTTCAAGCCACATGTCTTCAAGTGGGCCTATTCTTTGAAGAAGCAGCCGCTGGGTACATGCACTTGGCCTATATATAAGAGATATATATAGACATATGAGGTGGCTTGAATAATGCCACAGGCTCGGTTATATCGTTTTACTGTGTATGGTAATTAGTCTAGATGTCCCTCATCGTTCTTAAGGTTTTTGTATTGTTTCGCCTTTTAATTAACTATTATTGCTTAGTAAGGGTGTGCCGCAAATCAGTTAGTGCAAGACAGGAATGCAAATTCTTTGTCCTATTTTTTGTGTTCCACTTAATGTTGCATCAAACACAATGTGCTATATGTATTCAGGAGAGACAAGTGGTGCGGCCATTAGTATTTGGTTTGGTTCTTACTCTTGGATGTGTGGCGTAAGGGTTTGTGTGGGTTCTATGCAGCTTGGCTTTTATCATTAGTTTGTGAGTAGGGCTCTAGAGCCATGCGTTCACCGTCAATCTTTTTAATTTGAATTTGACGGTGCATTTAAGATACAATGAAAGTGCATTTAATTAATTAATTACCTACACCCAAATTAAGGTCACAAGTTATGTAGCAATATTGGTTTTCACCTCTTAATGTTTTTAACATTAAGCAAAGCCATCTAGCAGGTTATATTTGGTAACAGTTTTTGTTTTTTATTTTCAAAAACTTGTTTTTGGGAATATAAAGAAAAAAAATTTTCTTGTATATTTGAAATAAAAAACATGTTTGGTTAGTTGAAATTAAAAAAAAAAAAAGTTTTTTGAAGAAAAAATGGAAAATACTAAAACATGTTATTATAAGGATTTGAACTCTAATACTAACTCATTAAATGAGACATAATTCATTAAATTAAATTAAATGCGTGTTTTCATTAACTTTTGAAAATTAGAAACTGAAAACAGTCTTTTGTATGTTTTCAGTTTCCTTCACAAATTGAGTTTTGAGAACAGTTTTTATTTTCTGCCCATTTTGAGTTGCCAAACAAGTTTTTTAGTCTCAAAAATAGAAAATTGTTTTTGGAAACAGAAAATAAAGAGGAAAAAACAGTTACTAAACATACACCTGGTGTTTGAACTTCTCTTCAACTATTGAATTATTAGAAATATTATATACACCCTGCTTTGTAGTTTTAGTAAAAATAGAATGCCATTTCCAAGTGAAAAACTACGTACAAATGGATATTGCTTCCGAAAGTCACTACAACAAATTTGACTTTTTTCAAGGGTCAAAACCCTTAAAAAAAGTATTAAAAAGCCTTGAAAAAATTTATTTTAAGAGTCCAATTGACCCTTGATAACCTTCGAAACATATACCGTCGAAAAAGAAATTTTAACGGCCTTCGTGACCCTTAAAACAAGTGCTCTAATCTTATTTTGAGGGTCATGAGACCCTTAAATAACCTTTTACCAAGGTTTAAAAAACTTATATTTACAACCCTTGATAAATAAGGTTATTTAAGGGGTCTCTTGACCCTCAAAATAAGATTTTATTTTATTTAAAAAAAAAAAAAAATCATGCACAAATATATATATATATATATATACACATACACAAAAATTCATAATTGTATGAATTTATATGATACCAAAAGTCAGATTAACCCGATCAATATTTATATGATCTAATTCAATAGTCAACAGGGGCAAGAGTTTTAAATTGTAAAAACAAGGTTCTTTGCACAATCTGACATGGTAGTAGGTGAATAGAACAAATCCTAATACATCCTATATAAGGCCAAAGGTAATGAAAGGAAATAAAAATCGGTTACATGCACAGCTTTATATACGTGTCCCTTCCCAAATTCTAAATTCTTCACATGTTTCCTTATATCAGCAACCCAAATTAACAGCAAAGCCGCCTGAAAAAAAAAAACAAACATGGAAATTTCACAATCAGACTAAAGCCACCTGAACCAGAAGTGTGGATAATATTGTTTTTGTCCCGATTTTCCTTGTTTTTCAAACACATGAAAAGAAAAGAATTTTAACATGAAAAGAGAAAGTCCTATTCAAGCAAACTCTCTTCAAAAAGTCATATTAACCCGATCAATATTAACCAAGCAAGCAAATTTCAAACCTGTCAAAGCAATGGAGGAGAACCACTGGATTGATGTCACTCTGTATAAGCGGTTTCACACAACTACTCATTATACAACTTTCAGAGAACCCAACCTGCAATTATAACAGGCATGCCACATAAGCCTCCGAATATGAAGTAGGCCAAGAGTCTCATCAATTTAAAGCCAAAAAGTAAATAATGTCACAAAATTGGAACTTTGTGAATGAGAAACCTCATAAGTAAATTTCCCATCAAACATCTCACAGTAATGTCATCCAAAACTTCAGCCAATCTAGTCAATGTTTCTTAAGTCCACATTGTAAATATCAGTTAGCCAACTCCACAGATCACCACCCATGATTGACCAATCCTGAGAATTCCACCTCTCAAAATGGCTGAGAAGTACCACGGCTAAAAGACCATTTGCAAGGCTACTATTGAGTATTAAGTTTTTTTTTTTCTCTTCTTTCTTTTTGATAATCAAGTATTAAGATTTTAAATAGACATGAAGGTGGATTCCACAGCAAGAGAGTGATTGGGACACAACTACTTTTTTTTTTTTTTTTTCAGAGCTTGCAAAAATGGTAAACCAATCACAACAAATCACACATATTAAAACCATCTGCACTAGTGAGGGAAAAAAAGTTTCAGTTGACTACAGAGACTGTAAAAATACAATTATTCTGCTGGATTTTCATGACATTGAACTGCTCATCTTAGTAAAATAATTTTTATTATGGATGCTCTTATTATATTACTTATTTTTTTTGATAAGTAATAAGATATATTGATAAAAAAGGAACACCCTAGTGCACTCCAGTTCCATGGTCCTGTAATGTAATGTAATATGGAAATAAAAGGAATACATACTTCTGGTCCATAAGGACCATAACTGAAAGAAAAATCAAACAAGAAATGAGTGTATCCATAACTGAAAGAAAGTTCTAAACAAATTATAATGAAACGACACACATATAAGTCAGCTCGAGTTATTTGATCAGAGACTGTTCTGTTATCTTAGATGATGGAATATGAATTTGGGACTAAGGATATTTTCAAAGATTTTTCAAGATAAGGATTGCAAAAGCAAACTAGTACCTATCTATTCTATCCACATAAACAGCTCAACAAGTCATTCCAAATTTATCCAATAGTACTAAAACAGTGACTAGCTTGAGTTGATCTTCATACCTACTATCTTTAGAACCATTCTATCTCACTGTTAGTTACTATCACAGACTATCTCCTTTACTATTCTAAAAACTTTAGCACCAGAAGCAAAAAAGATAGCAACCATACTTGTATCCTGATGTTGTATGCACAAGAACTATCCGTGACTTGTTCTCGATAATAGGTCTCAGCTGTCTTCTTTCTGCCTCCAACAATAAGTGACGATGAAACTGATCCTGAAACATATTTGGAGGCACCAATCAGGGGAAAAAAATGTAAACCTATATACTCCAAACATATGTCATTTATGCTTAAAAGGAAAGATCATAAGACCTACACCAGACCTTTGTGAAACCAGGACTTAAAATCACAGCACAGTGGACAACATCAAAATCAACATGCTTCAAGAAAGCCTAAAACATATTGATAAAACACCCACACATTGATTAAACACCCACAGAAAGATTCTCAGTCAAATTGCTGAAATGAAATATTGGAGATAAAGGCCTTGAAATAAGAGATAATAATTTCCTGTAACTTAATAATCATACCAACTCATAACCAGCAATAGCAGGTCCATGTTTCCGAGGAATTGAAGTTTCTATCTGTGAACGAGTAATTGTCACACTGTTAAATATTATTCACACAACATAAGTTAGTTATAATTGTAAAGATACCATCAAGGATAAGAAATTAAAAATACTATATTGTATCTCATCTTGATCTCTTGCCCCTTTATCAAAGCACATGAGCGCTCTAGATTCATGGAATCTCCAAACAAGTATTAGATTAAAAGTAACACACTGTCTAACCCACACCAAGCTAGCTGCTCAGGAGGAAGAGCTAACTGTACACATGAATATTATATAAGATAATTTGCATATAAGCTGACTGTACACAGGCAGTGTGCTAAGAACCCATAAAAAAACAACAAACTATAGGGTACTCTAATCCTTTAATCAACAAAACTAAAAAAAAATAAAAGAAAGAAGGGTAGGATACTAGGATGCCCCATGAAGATTTAAAAAAATCCATTTTGTCCAAGAAATTATTATAAGCGAGTCGCATTTCGGGCAGCAGTTAGCAGTATTTATACAAGCTTTCCACATCACTTTAGAAGACAACATCACTCTAATTACAACATCAGCTCAGAGAACTGGGTTCTCACTAGGTATGCATTTAATTTAAAAAGAACTAAACCCACCATCAAATTTCCATTACAGTCAAATCACACTCAAAATTTTATAAAACCAAACCAATAATTCACTTTGAAAGACAAATAAACCCAATTCACGCTGTGGATGAACCCAACCAAAACAAATAAACCCCCCTAGTTTCATCCCCTTACCACTAACCTCCACTATCAGTAATCTCCCTCTCAATTTCCACAACCCAAAGCTGGTCATAGACACGACAACTGAAAAATACAAGAAGCTTACTAAATTTCTCTGATATACAGGCCTCTAATGTAACTAATATTGAATATAGCAATTCGGAGCAGATTCCTCGTCTGTTTAAAATTTCAATTAGCATAACACAACCATTAAATTTCTCAATCTTAAATCTCTAAGTTCTAGCAAAAAATTAAATGAGAAATAATTTCCATTTGTTTGAACCAAATTTTACATGGAGTACTTGAAACAGAGTATGAAGTAACGAAAAATAATTCTATGGATTTTCTAAAAGAAAATTGAATCTGATCACATTAACAAGGAAAATATGCTCAGATGTAAATTTCTGCTAAAGAAATTCAAATGCGATTGTCCGTAATTGAAGTTGAAAGACAGAAAAATTGGAAATCTGATGATGATTACCAGAAGAAGCGAGTCCTGCTCAGTGATTTCAACTTCCTTCGCTTTCTGTGCTACAACCTGAGGAAAACGATTACGTTACAGTGAGATTCTAAAGCGAATGATCAATTAGAAATTGAAATAGGGAAATCGATGATGAGCTCAGTTTTCTAAGAAATGTGAAACGAAAATAATGGGGAAATCGATGAAAAAGTGTGGGTAAACCAAAAAAAAAACAAAAAAATCAAAGACGAAATTAGGGTTTATGATTCGTACCTAATCGGAGCTGAGAAACACAACGATGAAGAGTCACAAAACCGATATCAACTCGTGCCTAATCGGAGCTGTGCGATTACGTACCTAATCGATGATCGTCGAGCTCTATGAGATCTCCATGATCGTCGAGCTCTATGAGATTTCCATGAGCTCTGTAAGATTTCTATGCTTTCTCAATTTCATGCTTTCAACGAGAGAGTGATAAGAGCTCTATGTGTTTGTGGGTTACGTTCTGGGCTTTTAAATTTTGTTGTGGGTTTTTTCAAGGGATGAAAATTTTGTTGTGGGCTTTTTTCAAGGGGTGAAAATTTTGTAATTTTTTATCAAGGGTTATGGGCTGAAGAAACTGCCGCGTTTTTTTTTTTCACATTTATTTCAAGAGTGATTTTATTATTTTGAGGGACCAAATAACTTTTGAAATAAAGTTGAGTAATATAGCCTGCCGCCC
Organism: Quercus lobata; assembly: GCF_001633185.2. Taxonomy (NCBI): domain Eukaryota; kingdom Viridiplantae; phylum Streptophyta; class Magnoliopsida; order Fagales; family Fagaceae; genus Quercus; species Quercus lobata. The sequence continues at coordinate 15,766,961 of NC_044915.1, read as the reverse complement.
CTGTATTTATAGATTGTATCGACAGATTTTAGTAAACCCTCGATAAAAGAGGGTTGAAATAACTAAAGTTTGTTGTAGTGAGTAAATCAGACAGTTTTGCTCTAAATTAGTTTAGCAAAATCTCTTCCAATTTACTATGTGATAACTTATGAAACCATTAACACGTTGTTTTAGTCATTTAAGCTATTTAACTATTGAAGGGAATCTTTTTCACAAAAAATGGTGATGTTATATATACTAGAATTTCCAAGTGAAAAAAAGTAGTATTCACAGTCTAGGGATGATTCATTAACATCGGATATATAGATGCTGTTTAGAGTGGGTGTCTGCGTTTTCAGATTTTTTTTTTTTCCTGCACGTAAACAGTAACATCACATAAGTTCACTGTACAGGGGATGAAAATCACTATTCACGTACTATTTATTACTGTTCATAACACTGTTCACGTACTAAAAAATATTAAAAATAGGTCCCACGGTACTATTTACACATTTAAAAATTATTTTGCTACAGTATTTTCAGTTTTTCAGTTTTCAATTTCAATAAAAATAAGTTCAATCCAAACAGAATCATAAAAGCAAAACAAGAAAGAATTAATTGTCTCTTTCTTACCGGTAACCGTTCGTCTCTTTCATGCTTTTGTCATGCGCCTACAATCACGGGGAAGAGAACTAAATTCCAGAGGCACAGTCTGTGGCCAAAATTGACGCGAAATTGCTAGAAAAAAACAGTGGGTCATTAATCATTTTATAAGATACATTGAAACTTGGAAAGTGCCCATGTGCACACACAACACATAATAGAAAGAAGTAAAAAATGGATTCCAAGACGCTAAAGGCTGATAAGCCTCATGCAGTTTGTATTCCATTTCCAGTTCAAAGCCACATAAAAGCAATGCTCAAGTTTTCAAAGCTTCTCCACCATAAAGATTTTCACATAACCTTTGTTAACACTGAGTTCAATCACCAGCGTTTTCTGAAATTTAGAGGTCCCAACTCCTTAGATGGTTTGTCTGACTTCCGATTCGAAAGCATTCCAGATAACCTCCCTCCATCGGATCCAAATGCCAGTCAAGACGTCCGTTCTCTTTGCAATTCCATTATGAAAAACTTCTTGGCCTCATTTTCTAACCTTCTTGTGAAACTCAACAGTGCAACTTCAAACGTTCCTCCAGTGACTTGTATTATCTCAGACGGTTTCATGCAATTCACCATCAACGCTGCTCAGGAACACGGAATCCCAATTCTAAAGTTCTTCACTGTCTCCGCTTGTAGCTTAATGGGTTACATGCAGATTCCTCCTCTCAAGGATAAAGGCATCATTCCACTTAAAGGTGTGTAACAAAAAAAGCGAAACTCCATTAAAATCTTGTATTAATTTATTAGAGCAATTGCACGTTTGGATTATTAATTATTATTTTTTTTTGGAGAAGAATTATGAATTATGAATTATTATTATTATCATTATTATTATTATAGTTACAAACTTACAATATCCATCTTTACTTCTTTAGTTTAAAACGTAGCAATATCGTATTTTATTTTATTGTACTGATTCTACTGAACAATTTACTCTATTATCATTTTATATTAAAAACTCAATTTTTTTGTTAGTTGAAAATGGGTCTGAACCAACATGTTAATGACTTTTATACCCTCTTATAACAAACATATCGCATGCGCGCAGTAATACACAATTGACAATTTGAAGGATTATAGTTGTGCATATGTGACGTGTTTGTTATGGGAGCGTATTAAGACCATCGTTGTGTTTGTTATTGGATGGTAAATATTAATACCATTAAAGTGTGGGCTTGGCCATGTATTTTTTAAAAAATTGAATTAATTTTTTTTATTTGACAAAAATACTTAACCTATGGAAAAAAAATGTTCATTACAACATTGCTATGTTTAAACTAAAATGAGAACATTGCAATTTTCTTATAGTATTAAGGGGATAAAGTGTAATTTTTCTGTTTTATTGTGGTTAAAAATAAATTTAATTTTAAGCTGAAAATATTTAGTCTTTTTGCAGATAAGAGCTATTTAACCAATGGGTATTTGGATATAGTTATAGATTGGATTCCAGGTATGAGAGGCATTCGTCTCAAGGATCTCCCAAGTGAGGTTCGAACCATAGATCCAAATGATGTTATCTTTAAATTTGTGATTGAAACAGCAGAGATAGCTCCTATGGCTTCAGGAATTGTTATTCAAACATTTGATGCATTAGAACAAGAAGTTTTGGATGCTCTCTTGACCATGTTTCCTCATGTATATGCCATTGGCCCTCTCCAACCATTGCTCAATCACTTACCCAATGACCCTTTAAAATCAATTGGATATAGTTTATGGGAGGAAGAAACTGAGTGCCTCCAATGGCTTAACTCTAAGGCGCCCAACTCTGTAATATATGTGAATTTTGGTAGCATAGTTGTCATGACACCAACACAGTTGGTTGAGTTTGGTTGGGGACTTGCAAATAGTAAATATTTATTTTTGTGGATAATTAGACCTGATTTAGTTGTTGGTGAATCAGCAATATTGCCACCTGAGTTCAAGTTAGAAACTAAAGAAAGGGGTTTGATAGCTAGTTGGTGCCCTCAAGAAGAAGTGTTGAACCACCCCTCAATTGGAGGGTTCTTAACACATAGTGGTTGGAATTCAACTATTGAAAGTGTGTGTGCAGGAATACCAATGCTTTGTTGGCCATTCTTGGCAGATCAACAAACAAATTGTAAGTATACTTGCAATGAATGGGGCATTGGCATGGAGATTGATAATGATGTCAAGAGAGAGGAAGTGGAAAAGATTGTGAAAGAGTTGATGGAAGGAGAAAAGGGTAAGAAAATGAAGAAAAAGGCCATGGAGTGGAAAAAGTTAGCTGAAGAGGCCACTGAGCCACTTGGTTCTTCATCCATTAACTTGAACAATTTGGTGAATGAAGTGCTTTTATCGAAATGATAGCTATTATAGAAATAAAAGTGATAAAAAATTTATTATAATTTGTGAAGATTTATTATAATAGCATGAATGTACCAATAACGCATTAATTATGTTAAGTGAATTTTACTAATCATGTTTCAAATTTATTATAGCCTTTTGTAAATCCAATTAAAATTAATGCCACTTCAGATTCTAATTACTATTACACTCGCTTATATAAAATGTATATATTCATTCCTGCTATTCATCAATCTCTTATTTTAGGCTTAAAAAAAATCTCTTAATTTTATATTCAATTTAGAAACTAATACTTGATTATTGTATTTTGATTAATCTATACTTTATTTATGTTTTTTTTAAACCATTTTTTTTTAATTTGCATCAAATATCTCAAATTTATTTGCTTGTTGTGATAAATATATTGAGATCCTATCAATCATGCTTTGTCCAAACTTTTTCTTTTAATAAATCTTCCTCTTTGATAAATATATTGAGGTCCTACCATCACGGGGAAAAAATATTTCGATGGTCCAGAGTTCTAGCCCAAATTTTGACGAAACAGCTAGATTGAAAAAAAATGGTTCATTTACAAGATACAATAAAGTGCATATATAGGTCGGCTTCACAGCCCAAATTGTCCCCAATTAAATAGCTAGATTGAAAAAGTGGGTCATTATAAAAATAATAATTTATAAAATTAAAAAAAAAAACAAAGAAAATAATGGGTCATTTTATATATAAGATAAATTGAGGGTGCGTATACCCTCGCAAACATAAATGACAAAACCATTTTCACACAAAACCCTAACTCTACATACCATAGGTTACTTCCTACTTGCGTATGCGGTATGCCTAATTATGTTTACATATATAGGTTGGTCCATGTGTGCGCATGAGGCCGCTAGAAGAACAATTTGTGGAAGTACTTTTCAAAAGAAAAGATGCAAAACCTAATCCGACATTATTGAAGGACTGTTTTTGCACCTCAATTTTAAACTATAAAAAGGGCCTTCTAGACTATTGCAAAGCATTAACAAACACTTGGAGAAAAACACTCTAAAAGAGTGCTTAAAAGCACTCAAAGAGAGTCTTCAAAAGAAAGAAAAGAAATGGATTCCAGCACGTTAGTATCTGATAAGCCTCGTGCAGTTTGTATTCCATTCCCAATTCAAAGCCACATAAAGGCAATGCTAAAGTTTTCAAAGCTTCTCCACCATACGCATAAAGGTTTTCACATAACCTTTGTCAACATTTGTAGACACTGCAATTTGTATCCGTTAATAAATTTTGGTCCCCGGCTCCAATGATGAGCTTGACATGTCAACCAAGGGTAATTAAAGAATTCACAATAGTTTGGAAGTAATCACAATTCAAAAGTGCTCAAATTGCTTTGAAATCGATATTGAAAAATAACCTTTGCTCGCTTTTTGACCATAACTTTTGATCCACAAAGAATTTTTTAGTGAAGTTTGTTTCATTGAAAAGTAGACATCTTGGGCTTCAATTTAAATATAACTTTTGCCTAATTGGGACTTACATCAAGTAAGTTATGACCATTTGAAATTGGGCCAATTGGGGAGTTCATTTTTCTGGGTTTTAAAACTTCATTTTAAGAGCTCAAAACATCATACTTTGATGTGTCAGCCCATAGACCCTTGGAACGTTCAAAGACAATTAAAATGCCCCCGAAGCCCTAATTTTAACTTATAAATACTCATCTTATGTCTCCAATCAAGACCCTAGCAAGGGTGAGTTATTTTTTAGCCTCCATCTTTTCTAAAACCCTAATTCTCTTTTCCAAAACACACACACAACCCTTTAGAATTTATTTTTTTTATTTTTATTTTTTACAAATTAAAAACCACTCTTTAGTTAGTTTTAAGGCAGAAACTATTTTCCAAAATTAATTTCTCAACCTTTTTCAATTAATGTTTGTTCTTGAGTTGTGATTATCCAAACTATTGTGTTCTTTTGATTATTTTTTTCCTCAATCTAATCTTTATGTTGTAGCCACTGAGGGGTTGGTTAAACAACTTCAAATCTGTGATTCTAAAGCGAGGTGAGCTTCTTTTCCATGGTTTCCCACTTTGTTTAATATGATTCACATGATTTTCTTGATATAGTTTCTCCATTCATTATATTTTTTTGTTTGATGTTTTTAACTATGTTTGATATGTTTTAATATGCATTTTTAGTTTAGGTTTATGTTGTTTTCCTTTTTTAAAGCATGTTAGGTTGTTTGTTTCCTTAGTTTTTGTGTTTCTGAGTTTCTTCTGGGTTAGGGTTTCTGGGGACATGCCTATGCACGCATAATTCTCTATGCGCACGCAGGCTTGAAGTATGCGTATGCATACAACTAGCCCGTGTATGTAGGCTCATGTATGCGCATGCGTACTTCTGGCCAGAAACCCTAATTTGAATTTTTTTGCCTCTTTTTCTTTATTTCCCTGTGTCATATACCTCTGTTTTGGCTCTTTTTTATGTTTTGAGTATCTGTTCCTCTATTTAATTGTTTGTTTTCCTTTAACATGCTAGATTGGTGTTTTCTTTTCTTGCTTTAATACCATGAACATGCATTCATATGTCAATTCATTGATGCATAGGTACTAAGATGTACTAAGGTAAGTCATACATCCACATGAACATGCATCAGATATACTTAATGATGAGTTGAATATGCTTGGTTGGATGATGTGTTCTTGATGTCTAGAATGCAATCACATGTTTCTTTGATGTTGCCATGTTTATGTTTCTGCCCTTGTGATATCTTGTTGTTTGCTGCCTTGGATGAGATGATATGATATGCATGATAAATGTATTTTAGGCTTGATGTGAGTTTCCATGATAGATGTATGTTAGGGTTTTGGGATGATTGATTGCTAGATGTATGCTAGTGTGTGTGTGAGTGTAGATAAAAATATTGAATGAGCCTTTAATGAGTTTAAGACATAAGACACAATGACTGGAAGTCAACCACGGGTCGGGTGGGATTGGGTGCCTAACACCTTCCCATCCCCACATCTAAACTCCAAACCCATACTCTGGTACTGAGTTCAGTCATTCCATGTAAGGGCGCTATATTTATGGTTTCTAAACCTAATCTAGGTGGTGAATCCATCTTTTCTCTGCCCCGGTCCACTCGAACAAGGCGTTCTCCCTTTTCCTTAAGGAGAAAACCGTTGTGCCCACAACATTGAGTTCAATCACTAACTTTTTCTGGAATCTAGAGGTCCAAACTCCTTGGATGGCTTGCCTAACTTCCAATTCGAAACCATTCCAAATAGCCTCCCTCCATCGGATTGCAATGCCACCCAAGACGTTGCTTCTCTTTGTGCTTCCATTATGAAAAACTTCTTGGCTCCTTTTTATGAACTCCTTTTAAAACTCAACAGTGCAACTTCAAACATTCCTATAGTGACTTGCATTATCTTAGATATTTTAATGCAATTCACCATTATTGCTGCTCAAGAACTCGGAACCCTAATTACAATGTTCTCCTCTATCTCTAGGTCTAATTGTCCATTTACCACTTTTTGTGGAAATTATTAGCAACATACTATTGTTTGCAAAATAAGTAGCAATATAGCACTTTTTTGAAACTCAAGTTTGCTGTGTAAAACGAGTTTTAAAATCTCAAGTTCCATAAAAAACTTGTGTTGACGTGGATTTTTTTATTGAAAAAATGCCACATGGAACTCGAGCTTGGTAAACTCAAGTTCCATGCAACACAATACTCGAGCTTACCAAGCTCGAGTTCTTTGTAAATACAAAAGTCGAGCGTAATGCTCTTTTTTTTTTTTTTTTTTTTTTT